>NC_056572.1:34314194-34352467 GCF_018340385.1 Cyprinus carpio | reverse complement strand
TTATCTCATTAACTTTAACTCTTTGAGGACTTGGGATTTGACTTGAGACTTGTTTGTGACTTGGAAGGAATGACTTGATTCCTCCTCTGGTGAAATCAGCTGCTGAGTTCATGGGTGGAATAAACATATGGCAGGACTTTTACTTTCTGACCCCTGGACTCTCCACCTCTGTATGCACTACTAGAAACTTCAGATATATTCAAAGATTAATTATTTTTAAGATGGTAACGTTATTATGTAATCAAAGATTTAAACATAAACGTTATGTTCTTCAAGATATTATTCACATCAGCTAAATTATGTCAAAGATCACAAACAAGCACAACTACAAGTGCTAACTGCAGAATGTTTTATAATGACCCACGACATACTTTTATGTTTAGTCCACATAAATTTTTGTGAAACCCTGCCTTACCCATTAAATAGTTACTGTATTTGGTAATGTAAACTTTTGACATCTGAAGCTGATTGGCAGGATTCTCACACTTTCAACGGAAGAGGATAAGGGCCAAGCAATAATAAAAATAAAATTAAAAAAAAAAAACCTTGAGAGTAAAGTCACTATAATGCGAGATTAAACTCATTAAATTTCGAGAAAAATGTCAAAATAAAATGTTGAGAATTAACTCATTAAATTATGAGAATAAAGTTGAAATAAAATGCTGAGAATAACCACATTTGTGTCATGTTCATTTGATCTCGTTGGACAGTTCTAATCAACGTCTGCAATGGTGCAGGTTGTAGAAAGCAATGCTTGTGGATGAAGCATATGATGAAGTTGAGAGTTTGAATCTTTTGTCGACTTTTGTCGAACTCGCTCTTCTTCTTTTTTCATCATATATCACATAGGTAGGTTATAGAGAGGGCTTTTGTTGTGTACTAATAAGGCAGCGTCTATTAAATAATTATAATATTTTTTTTTTTAAATCTTTTATTATTGCATCATGTTAATGTACAACAATACTGAGGTGCAAATAGTATATGTCATTATTTATAAGTATAAATAGCATTTAATTACTATTTACACTTATTGCAAAGATCTGCTACTTTTACATAGCGTAAATAGAATTGCTATTTTCACTTAGTGTAAATAGCACTTAGCTAAAAATGCTGCTGTTGTCCCTTAGTGTAGAATATATCATTTATTTCAACTTAGATGTAAACAGCAAATCTATTTCCAAATGTCAGTTGGTAAATAGCACATCAGATGTGTTATGTGATGGAAAAAAAGGAGAAAGAGTGATGTCCGGCAAAAGGGTATCAGACTCTGTTCCTTATTTTGGTGTGGGGTTTCCATGTGCCCTTATTTTGGTTCCTTCCCGTTCCTGTCCTATTTGTTTTTTCCAAGGTGTTCCAGGTGTGGTATTATCAGCCTTGTTTTTCCTTGTGTGTATTTAAGGTTTTAGAGTCACAATGGCGGTTGTTGACTTTGTCTGGAATTGTTTCCTGCCTGTTCCATGTACTTTTCCCTTATTTGGGTTAAATGGAGACTGTTGATTCGTTCATCCGACTTGTCCCTCCGTGCCTCATTTCCGTGCCGCCTCCACAGTAGCAGTGACCAGTGACAACTCCACCACAAAGACTGTTGTTTTACCCCAAATGCACTCTTTCAAATTTTAAGCAGTTCAAGGAAAATTGATTAGTTTTAATCATTCATAAGCCTGACTTTTTTCAAAAAGTGGTCCTGATCACCCCGGTCAGGGGTTTATTCTCACGAGAACAACTGGCTGGATGTGCAATCATCCCGCCCCAAATAATTGACAATTTGAAATCTGCAGGATAATCACACACCATGAAGAATCAATACAATGTAGCCCTGAATATTTACATTTAGAGTGGAAATGCTAGGCAGCTCCTTTCAAATAACATGCAGTATATTTCAGAATTTACATATTACATAACTGTATACACACATAACACACCACAATGTGAATACAGAATAAGCCTGGTATAATTTTCTGTATTTGCAACTTGAATGGACTATCCCTTTAGTCCTTTCTTTATACACTATAAGCGCAGTGGTTCTCAAACCTCTCCATGAAGTACCCCCAGCACTGCACATTTTTGTATGTCTCCCTACAGCTGACACACCCACTTCAGGTCTTGCAGTCTCCACTCATGAGCCCTTGATGAGTTAAATTAGTGTTGATAGGAGAGATAGACATACAAAAGGTGCGGGCTGGGGGTACCCCTGAACAGGTTGAGAACCACTGCCGGTAAGGAGAACATCAATAAATTCATTTGTATTTAATACTTAAAAAAAAAAAAAAAAACAAGCTTAGTCTGATTCTACGAATTGCCTTTGAAATCTTTCCTGAGCAATAAAGAACATTTACCAGCTCAATTGCCGCTTGTTAAATTTAGACATTAAATTAAATCTTGGCACACCACATTGTGTGCCATAATTCTTGGCCTTCATCTGCCTCATTTTTCTCCTGGTGGGTGTGTCTGTCAGGCTGGTTTTCCCTGGAAAACCATGGCAGAGAACAATGAAGTTGTTTGGTTGTTTTTAAGGTTATTGGATTATAGTAAATTAATGCAGCTTAGAAGCTTTTTGTGATCTAGTCCACTCACCAAGAAAATCATAATTCAACTGTTCCAACACCCTGTATTTGTGGAAAAAATCATTCAGTTTTTATATTGTTTTTCTCTAAACGGCTGCTGTATTAAAATGGATAAAACTGAATTTTTCTGGGTAATGTTTGTGCTACTAGCAGTGAATGCAATTCTTATTTTTCATTATTTTATTATTATTATTTTTTTTAAAGGAAATAATCTTATTTTTGTAAAACATATGTACTCTTAAGGGCAAAGTGTATTTCCAGGATGGGATTGCCACAGGTTTTATGGGTAATTGTGGATATCCATTTAAAATAACACTGTGAAAAACTAAATGAATAGAAACAATCTTCTTCAAAATCAAAGTGGCATTGTCCAGTTTGGCCCACCCTTGAATTTTGCATTAAAGCACAAGAAATTACTTGTTGCAAATAAATAAACTATAACTGAAGCTGAATACAGTAACACAGAATTGTAGTTAAAGTCACTGATAATACACTCGTTGGGAAACTGGACATGAACCATTTCCGCCAGCTACACATTTTGTATTTTGAATTTGTACTTAGTAAGAAAACAGTGGAGCTCACATTCTCTTTACTTCAGGATGATGAACAGATGAACATATCCATAAGCAGCGCATACAAATATTTTTTATTTGTCCATTAGTGTCACTGAGGATCAACTCAGCCCTTACATCAGGTAAGATCTTATTTCTGTTCATAATGAATTCTCATCAATTCCCTCTGCAAATCAAACAACCTGCAGCAATGTAGCATTGCAAGATGTTGTGATTTGTGTGTAAGTGGTTTACAGTATTTAGAGATCAGCTTTTAAAGAATTAATCCAGAGCATTTGTAGACTCCATTGTTTTTGGTGCATGTAATTCTAATCATGCTTTCATGTGTTATAATTTCTAAAATATTTTTAAATCAACTGTACTTTATAATGGAACCCAAAAACTTTAAATCTCGAAGAGAAGTCTTTCAGCCTTTTTATTTGAATCATTTGTCGACAAAATGATTAAAACTTTCATTTTTATAATCTCTAATTCCCAAAGGCAGAGGAAACACGTCCTCTGACTGCAATTTTTCGTAAAGGAGATATACATTTCACTTTTTGAATTGTTAATGGCTTTCCTTCCTGCATAAGCGAGTATTTTGTTTGTAATGAATTTAGCATTTAAAGGTTGGTTCACACTGACCAAAAACCATTTAATAAAAAAATGAATTGAATTCAGTCCTATATTAATTTTTTTTTTTTTTTTTTATCACCCAATATTTAATGACAGGTTTTATAAGGGCATTGATCTCTGTTATACTGTGTAAGTATAAACTGTGATTTTTCCGTTGGATTTCTATTGTTAAAACATCATACACATAAGCAGACTCACAATTTGTTTAATACATATTTTGACCAATCTGATTACAGGTTTTTTAGACGGGCATTTGCTCTCTGTGATGCTGGTAGGTATAAACTGTGATTTTTCCTTTGGAGTTTCGTACCGATTGTTAAAACGCAACACAATAGCAGACGCACAATTTGTTAATACACGTATTTTTGACCCAATCGATTAAGGTAGCAGTGTGTATTGACTGTAATTAAAAAAATTGGACCATATTGAAAAATATCTACAGATACTCCATAACATCAATAACGAAGATGGCTAATTCAGGATGATATTCTACCATTTTTGAACTGATTTTATTTTTTTTTTTCTTTTTTTTCATTTTTGACAATCGATTTGTTTTAATTAATTATTTAACAGATGAGCAGGGATGCCGTGTACAAACCTTTCTTTGTCATCTTGTACCTGCTATTAAACACTGCAGTCTGTGTACTGGTGTAATTTGTATTAACTATACTATAGTTTTTTTCGTTTTTCAGAATCTTTGCCTCGGTAATTGTTCCCGCAAAGTCAAACCGCAGTTGTTAATATATTGTCGAGGTGGTTTTGGGCTGTAAAGAGCAAGATCTTATGTGTGTATTTTGCTTCTGTCCTTTTGGACCCATATTAGCATAAATCTTGAGAAATCATGTTTTTGGTGATTGTAATAATATCTTTAGACACTTCTGAAGGATATGAATGATTCTGTATGTGAACAATGAGAAATGTTAATTTGTGTGCATAAGACTTCTTAAAAATATTTTCTGGCTGCAGCTAATCTGTCTGACCCCTGCTACAACTACACACTGTGCTGGATGAACCATGGAGAGACATCAATATGCACACATTACATGCATCAATATCACAAGTGTGACACTAGCAGCATCACCTGGAGTGGCTGATATCGATCTCTTCATTAGTGGTCACGAGTGCTCTCACATCCCAGGGACATGTATTACAACATATAGCTGTGGCACTCCATGTCACCCTGTGGATACCTGAGGACGCAACAGTTGAGGATGCGTGATCACTCGAGATGTCTGTGGTAGCTGGAACAATTACTGCTGCTATCACAGGTCTTACCCCGTAAAGTCAAAGCCTGTCCAGGGGGTATTATGTCTCTGAGCTGGTTAGTCAACTGTGTACTGGTCAGCATACTGTACAGGTGATTATATTTCCGCAGGCTCTTTCTACACATATCATGATGTTTGTGTCTCTGTTCATTAATCACTATTCATCTAAACTTTTCAGATGCTGCCAGCGTTGTTACCAACTCTACTGCCGTCCACAGCAGCGACCATCTCCACTGGTAAAGAAGTAACAGACTATGTCTCTTTAATCACTGTGTGTGAACTTTAACTTAGGGTGACAAAGCGTGCCATTTTTCCCAGGGGCTGGCGTCCTGGCCAGGAGTTCTATATTGCCTGCAATTTCCAGGTTTTTGGCTTTGGTTTCCTGTTTTCATACTTACTGAAGGTAATGATTCGTTTGACCAATAACATGCAGACATTTATGCGTAATCGGCCATTCGTGGTGCATGAGAGGTGGGATCTACAGAGAGCGGTTAAAAGCGATGCAAATCTGCGTGTACATATTAGTGTTTGACTTGAAGCAGTACTGAGTAGACCGATCGTTAATGACATCAAAGTACCGTGAGAATGACTATTCAAAAGCACAAAGCCGTCTGCTCTCTAGAGCTCTCACGATTACTTTGTCATACAACAATTGGTCTTTGCAGCGCATAAACAAGCCAAAACTTGGATATTTTAGGCAATATAGAAATCTGGGCCTAGGATGGCCTGGGAAAATGGCACGTTTGGTCACCCTACTTTAACTGGGCTCTTGAGCTCTGACTTTATAGTTAGTTTGCTGCTGTAACTCTGTGTTTATAAGGCATGTTTGCATGTGGCAAGAGAAGACAAAGAAAACACTTGATGTTGATGTTGAAAAAGTGACCTGATCTCATCTAGAACTCAAGGTGGTCTTGGGCGGCTGCTAGCTAATCAAGGCGCTCAAGGTTATTTGCTGAGTACGGTGCAGGTGTGTTGGGAAAAGTATTGAAACTGGAGTCTGCAGGACAGGAGATTTCTGAGTTACAGACTGAACAAAGAGGGTGTGTGGGTATGCGTTGGACACATTTGAGTTTTGCTGTGCTTTACAAAGCAAAGAGATCCACCAAGTGTTGTGAAAGATCAGATATTAACACATTGTGCACTTTGAACTACTCTAACAACCACATAAACAAATACATAAAAAATAAACACACCAAAATCAACAATCAACACATTAAAATCAACAAAAATTACAATCAGCCAAATATTCATATATACAGAGTGATTCTGATCATCACACCACAGCTACTAAAAGTCAAAAGAAAACAGGAGAAATATGAGCAAATAGAAAGATTTAAGAAAAAAGAATCGGACAATTCATCGCCTAATTTATCGCAAAAATGCATGTGTTTCCATATAAGCTTTGGTCTTTTGTTTTCCTGTCCGCCCCTGTTGATCTGTTTTTCCTTACTCCCTTGGATAGTTCATTCCTGTTCCGCTAACTAGTCATTAGTCCATTTCTTGCATTTGTATAAATAGTTCCCCGTTATAAAGCTTTTTAGTTGTCCGTATTATTTGCACAATTCTTTTGCCTGTCTGGTCCTGTTCTTGGTTTCCTTGTTTTTTCCCCTGTCCTTTTTTGATTGGGGTTTTTGCTTTGGATCACCCTTAAAAAAAGGGGGGGATATTAGCTGTTTTCTACGTTTTGGCTTGCTGGGAGCGCATCCAATGACCCCTTTTTTATGGTGGCAAACCACTCCAGCATGCCGGGGGGCCTCAAGTTTTTTTCAATATTTTAAGCAACAGGTGGGGGGGAAAGGGCTTTACCCGTTTACAGGCAATTTTTCTGTGAAGGCCCATGGGGAATTGTGAGGGTGTTTTCTGTTAGTGTTCCCAGTATGGGTTCGCCCCACCCCCAACCCCAAAGGGCCCTGGGTGCAAACAATTTTAGATGGGGCCCCGGGCAATTTTTTTCAACAAAGTTTTTTTTTTGGTTATAATAAATTGCCCCCAAAGGGGCCCATTTTTTCGTTTTGGGAGGGAAACAAAAAAAAAAAAAACCTTTTTTTGCCCCTATTTCTGAAAATTTGGTTTTCTTGGAATGGGTTTTATCTGGGGGGCTTTAGTGGGCTGAAATTGTTGGCGGGTGGTTAAAGAAAATTGGGCTTGGAAAAAATTTTCCCCAAGGGTTTCTTCCCCCCCAACTTAGGCATTGGCTGTATTTTGGGGGCCCTGGTTTTCTTGTCAGGGGGGGAACAGGGGTGGTGGGGGGGATTCCCATTGGGGAATGAGATTTGGGGAAGGGGGCTAGGGGGGAAAGGGGGGAAGTTGGCTGGGTTGGGTTTTGATTTTGGGTTTCTCCCCCCCCCTACATTTTTGTTGGTTGGTTTTTCATAATTGTTGAATTTGTTTGGGGGGAAAACTGTTTAAAGGGGGGGGGGAGGGGGGGATTATCAAAAAAAAAAACAAAAAAAAAAAAAAAAAACAAAAAAAAAAAAAAAAAAAAAAAAATTCCAGGGGTATGGGGTTCTTGGGGCCTCTTTTGTAACTTGTTCAAAAAAAACTGTCCCCATTCCCCCAAAAAAAGGGGGGAATTAAAAAAAAAACACAAAAATTTTTTTTCTTTAACCAAATTTTTTTTTTTGTTTTTTTCTCTTTCCCATTTTTTACCCCCAAAAAGGCTATTTCTGTTTTTCTTGCATTTAGAACCTGGGGTTTTTTTTTTTTTACAAAACAGCAACACTTTTTTAAACCCCCCACCCCAACTTTTTATGTTGGTATACACCTGGGGGATTGGAAAATCCCCAATTGGGGGGGGGGGGAAAGGGGGGGGGGGGGGGGGGGATCTGGGCCCCCCCACCAAAATTTTTAAAAAATTTTTACAATATGCCTTTTTTCAGTTCGGGGGGAAAACTTTGTGGTGGGGGGACAGGGGGGTCCTTGGTCCCATTTTCCCTGGGAGCGGTTGCTGGGGGTGGTATCGTTTTCCCCTCTTTTTTCAACTGATAAAAAAAAAAAAAAAAAAAAAACCGGTGAGGGAAAGCCACCAGTACTACTTTTTTTTTTTTTTGATTTCAGATTTTCGCCAATGGGGGGGGGGGGGGGCCCCCGTCACCCCCGTTGGTTTGTTGCCCATTTTCCCCCAAGGGTTTATAGCTTGCTTGGTTTTTACTGTGATGGGCTCAAACACACTGGTTTTGACCTGTAGGTGGGATATCAAACCGTGAGGGAAACCCCCCCAAAAAAAACAAAAAAAAAACAAAAAACCAAAATTACTTTGTTAGGAATGGGGTCGGGTCTATGCTCGGGATTGAATTGCAATGCGGGTTCATTGGGCTGTTCCAAATTTGCTAGACCATCAATGCCCTGTTTTGCTTTCTGCTATTTACGGGGTTTTCTTTTTTTAATTCCCAAATTAAAAAAAGTCCAAAAAAAATGTCAGGGGTTGGCTTTTGATGGTTACAAGGGGCAAAAAAATTTTAAATTTTATAGGTCAGCATGGAAACTGTTCTTTAAAATATTTTCATTAACAGCTAATCTGTTGACCCCTGCTACAACTGAGGTCACTGTGCTGGTATGTGATGAACCATGGAGGTTGGCATCAATAAATACACCATTACATGGGGAGTTACACTATCAACAAGTTTTGACACCGAACACGTCACCTGGAGCGGATGGTATCGTCTCTTCATTAATGGTCTGAGTTAGTGCTTTCACATCCCAGAAGACATGTATTACAACCTAGCGCCTGGCTGTGGCACTCATTTCACCCTGTGGATACCTGGAGGGACACCCAACAGTTGAGGATGGACGTCGTTCACTCGAGATGTCTGTGGTAACTGGAACAATTACTGCTGCTATCACAGGTTCTTACCCCATTAAAGTCAAAAAGCCTGTCCGAGGAAATTATTATGTCTACGAGCTGGTTAGTCCAACTGTGTACTGGTCAGCATATTTGTACAGGTGATTGATATTTCCATGAGCTCTTATCGACACATATCATGATATTTGTGTCTCTGTTCATTAATCACTATTCTTCTAAACTTTCAGATGATGTCGCAGCATTAACACCAGCTCTACAGCCGTCACAGAAGCGACCATCTCCACTTGGTAAAGTAACAGACTATGTCTCTTTAATCACTGTGTGAACTTTAACTTAGGGTGGACCCAAAACGTGCCATTTTCCAGGACGCGTCCTGGCCAGGATTCTAAATAATGCCTAAAATATCCAGGTTTTAGGCTTGGTTTTGCCATTGTTTTTCATACTTAATTGAAGGTTGTTATTATGATCGTTTGACCAATAACATGCAGACATTGTACGGAAATCGGCCATTTCGTGGTTGCATGAGAAGGTGGGATAGCTACAGAAACGGGTTAAAAGCGATGCAAATTAGTGTACAGTATTAGTGTTTGACTTGAAGCAGTACTGAGCTAGGACCGATCGGGGTATGACATCAAAGTACGTGTGAGAGCGATTCAAAAAGCACAAGAAGCCGTCTGCTCTCTAGAGCTCTCATGGGTACTTTGTCATACAACAATTGATCTGTGCAGCGCAAACAAAGCCAAAACTTGGATATTTTAGGCAAATATAGAAATCCGGGCCAGGGATGTGGCCTGGGAAAATGGCAACATTTGGTCATTCTACTTTAACTGGGCTCTTAAGCCTTGACTTTATAATGTTAGTTTGCTGCTGTTACTGTGTGTTTATAAGGCATGTTTGCATAGTCAAAGGAAGACAAGAAAACACTTGATGTTGACAATCGTCATGTGTAGTGACCTGATCTAATCTAGAGGCAGGGGGTTTTCAGTCTGCTCCTGGAGAGCTACTTTCCTGCAGATTTCAGCTCCAAACCCAATCAAACACACCTGAACTAGCTAATCAAGGTGCTCAGGGTTAATTGCTAATTAAAGGCAGGTGTGTTGGGAAAATGGTTGGAACTGGGAATCTGCAGAAACAGGAGCTCTCCTGGTGAAGAGTTTAGAGATTCCTGAGTTACAGACTGAACAAAAAGAGTGTTGTTTCGTTGACACATTTGGTTTTGCTGTGCTTTAACAGCAAGTTATTCACCAGTGTTCTGAAGATCAGATATTCTGAAAGATTTATACACACATTGTACACAAAACAAGTTTTTAAACAACTGCATAACATGGACACACACAGACGTCAACAATCAAACATATGAAACAGATTGATTATACAGATTGATTTGATCATCACAAAACAAGCTACTAAAAGCAAAAAAAGGAACAAAACAGGAAAAATATGAGCAAATAGAAAGAATTAAATAAAAAAAGGAATAGGACCAATTCAGCTGGCATAATTTATCGCAATGCATGTGTTACATATAAGCTTTGTCTGTTTTGTTTTCTGTCCTGCCCTTGTTTGATCTAGTTTTCCTTACGTCCCTGATTAGTTCATTCTGTTCACCTAACTAGTCATTAGTCCATTTCTTGCGTTTGTATAAATATTCCCCGTTATACTCTTTTAGTTGCCAGTTATTATTTGCACATGCTTTGCTGTTCTGGTCTGTTCTTGGATTCCTTGTTTGTTCTCCTGTGGTTTTTGATTAAAGACTTTGGATCACCTTTACATTGTGTGCTTCATATTAGCAGAGCTACCGTTACAGCATGCTGGGAGCCATAGATGAGTTCTGTACTATGGTGGCACCACCCAGCATGCATTGCAGCATCAAGCTTTTTGTCTCACTAGCTGCTGCCTTTCTGTCAGAAAGTTGGTGATCCACTGAAAGATAGAGCTAGGGAAAGAGTGCTGGGTTGGTTTAATTGTCTCTCATATGCTGATTGTTGAGATTATCAAAAAATAAAAATAAAATTCAGTTACTCTGTAACTGTTAAGCAAGAATCAACAATTTCTTAAATTTGTTTTTCATTACAGCTATTCTGTCTGACCCCTGTTACAAACTACACTGTACTGGATGATCCATGGAGAGAGCCACCAATAATACATATGCTTCAGTTAGAAATTGTGACAGGTCTGTCATCTGGAGCGGCTGGTATCGTTCTCTCATTAACGGTGCGAGCACTCAGATCCCAGACACGTGTGTTGCTCAGTATAGCTGTGGTACTGATGTCACACTGTGGATACCTGAGGGACACCCCAAAAGTAACAGATGGGGTCGTTCACTCGAGATGTCTGCGGTCATGCTGTCAATTACTGCTGCTATTTACGGGTCATTTCCCATTAAAAAAAAAAGCCTGTCCAGGAAATTATTACATCTACGAGCTGGTTAGTCCAACTGTCTGCAATGCAGTATACTGTGCAGGTGATTATATTTACATGAGCTCTTTCTACATATTCATAATATTTGTGTATCTGTTCATGTAATCACTATTCATCCAAACTTTCAGATGTTTAGCAGCATTATGAATAGCAGTCTGTAAGCGGTCTGATGAATATGATGATCTGTACCGTTAAATGTGTGAGTTAGTGTGCTTGTGTTAGCAGGTAACAGTGTTGATGCCGATTAGCCTCATGGGCAGCGTGCTGACATATAGCGCTGCTGTGCTTTGGGCATCCCAAGTTTAAGTTCTGGCTTGCGGAATTTTCCTGATCCCATTCCCCTCTTTTACCTCCTACTTTACTTCCTGTCATCATACTGTCCTATCACAGTAAAGGCAAAAAAAAGCCAAAAACAAATCATAAAAAAGAAAGGAAAAAAAAAAGATAGCTCTAGAGAGCCGAATATCACAGACTCAAGGGTTCTGGACTCTTCTATTAGACCAGCAAGAAAAAAAAACAGCAATGCACTAAAACACATTGACTGTATTTGATATTTTGGGTGAACTCCTCTTCAGTGTTGGGTAAGTTACTTTCAAAAAGTAATTAATTACTATTACTAATTACATCATCAATATTGTATTTAAATTACTTTACTAATTACTATGTCTGAAAAGTGACTCTGTAGTTACTCAATAAAGTAACTTAATTATTCAAATGCTAATTAGGCTACGTCTTAAAATTCCTATAAACCTAATAGAAATTAAACTCTTTATTTCTTTCAGTTTGAGTCAAAACATAGAATAGTTTAGCCTTTTAGCTTTAAAACAACTGTAATACTGAAAACATTTTCATGTACATATAAAAAAAAGTAACCCTCTTTGGTTAACAATTAAAAATACTCTGAATAAATAACATATTTGAATAACAAAAAAAAGCTTTAGAAAAAGTTAAACAATACATTTCAGTTTGGCAAAATGTTCAGGAAAAGCCCAACTAGTAAAATCCATACAGGTTAGGGCTGTGCAATTAATCACATTCAATTGTCGTGTGCATCTGGTCAGTAAAGCCGGACCCGTGATTGGTAGTAAATCAGCATCACCTGCTTTCAGATTGAGCGGCTTTCACTACACAGAGCCGTAGTTCACTGACAATTAGGCAAAATCGTCCATAATCGCAGATGAATCGCATTCGATTTCGAGCGCGATATCATTTGTCAGTGAATTATGTCTCTGTGTAGTAAAAGCCGCTCAATCTGAAAAGCAGGTGATGCTGATTTAAACCTAATACTAATCACGGGACCGGCTTTACTGACCAGATGCACATGACAATCGAATGCTATTAATTGCAGAGCCCTAGTACAGGATTATGTAAAAATAACACGTTAACTTATGTAGGTAAGTATAAATTATATAAATTATCTTCTCTACTGAATAAAGCCGTGTCAGATCGCACTGTTCTTCTTCTGAAGTAAAATGCCTCATAGCAGGATTTCTTTAAAAAAACAATGAAAATTAGACGAATCTTGATTGATTTATTTATTTATTTATTTTTTTTTTTTTTTTATTATTTATTTTATTAATTTAAAAGTAGACACGTCAAGCTTTCAGATAGGCCCACGGGAAAGAATGTGCCGTGCTTTAGTTTCATATGGGTTACATAATCAGATAATATTCGTTTTCGATTTGAATTTGCTCATTTAAAAGTAGACACAAGCTTTCTATAGACATATTTCTCATGTCTCTGTGCCAAATATTCCCTGAGTTTGTGACGTGAAGAAAGTTGCTCATGTAGACATAGACAGCAGAAATTGCACCCTGTTTGTTTTGTTTATTTTGGAAAAGCACAACGTCTTGTTGTTATTGTCAGTGTACACAAATAAAGTAGGCCCTTAGTAGATTTCGATTGATTTTAGTCTTTATCTGTATCTGAGTATTTAAGGTTTCTCTGTGAATTAGGAAAAACTGAAAGTGAATGCGCTGGCATGCAGAGGGTTAAAAACGCTGCATTCAATTTTATCTTTAGACGGTAAATTTAGATTTCAAATTCAATATTGATTTTAGAACTGTTGAAATGATTTACTGTATGTAACGCAAATACTTTATAAGTAACTATAATTAAATAACCTTAAAGATGAGCAGTAATCCCTTACTTTACTTTTTCAGTGGATAAGTAATTTAATAAGTAATTTAACTTAGTAATGCATTACACCCAACACTGCTCCTCTTCATATTTAATTGTTGCTTGAAACTCAGAAGTGAAGACCAGAAGACTCTGGAGTATCTTCAGCAGGATTCTTTATTGAGAACTTGCTGTGTGGCGCTGCAGTCATCAAAAGTCTGACAAAACAGGCATATAGGACATTGTATTTTAAAGCATTCTGTAGGCAGTCCTTGTCCATATTGGCCCAGCGTTAAACAGAGTTGAGAAAATTTTCCCCCGGACTGTGAGATCAAACAGAACTACAGTAATTTATATCAAATGACCTAAAGCTTTGTGTGAGCACCAACTTATTAGATAGCATATCGCCAAATGTTTTAAAGGGGTAATCGGGTGCCCATTTTCCACAAGTTGATATGATTCTATGGATCGTAATAAAAAGTTTGTAACGTAGTTTGGTTTACGTTTCTCAATGGTAGTGTAAAACACCACCCTTTTTACCCTGTCAAAAACAGCTCTTTTCAGAGCAAGCCTTTTTGTAGTATTTTCCTTAAATGCAAATGAGCTCTGCTGACCCCATCCCTCTCTTCCGAGCTGTAATTAAAATTCATTGTGAAACTTGCTAATTAGCACATTATTGGGAAAGGCAGTTTGCAAAGATTCATTAAAAATTTTTATATTTCACTTCTCCTGTTGGTGAAGCTGGATCACGAATGATTCGTGTGAACATAGACGCATTGTAATCGGGGGCGCATTTCCTTCAGAAAAAAATGTAAATGAATCCACTGCGTCTTCAGTGGCTTAGATGTCGGGGAGTAAATGACGACTGCTATGTTCATTATTACATCCAACAACAGAACATTCAGTCACTTAAGAGACATTCTTGTCTACATCAGCTTAGCTCCGGCCATAAAACAATGGCAGGCTGATGACGGCTCCCTCAGGGCGGGCCCAAGGTAAGACGCCAGTCCAATCTGTGCTGAAACACCACTGTCAATCAAACTATTGTGGGAGGGGCCTATCTATGTGACATCACAAATACAGGCATCTGAGATCGGCTTGATTTGAGGAAAGGGGAAATTATTTAAAGAGATTTAAGCAAACCACTGGTTGGATTTTATCATTATAGTGTGGTTTTTGTACACACTGCCAACACACATTTCAGTTCAAACAACTTGATCAGTGTCCTGAAATGTGGGAGGAGGCAAATTTTTTGGCGAACATGTAACATTTCGGCTGCTCCCCGAAACACCCAGTGGCTGCAGAGATTGTACAGCGATCCCTCCGTCAGGGTGCCAGCAAAGAGCCCCAATGAGATAACTCCTCATGAAGATCAGGGGAAAAGGGGAGAGACCGACCGTTGAGGCCCCTCCCCTTGGCCACACGACAGGAATCTGTCATCAAGCTTGGAGTGCCTGGGGTTTCTCCTGCTCCTGTGGCCAGTTTAACTTAAGCCTGGCCACTGCGTAAGTAACCACCTCGAGTAGCTCCCCAAAAGATTTATCATCGCGTGAGGAACACTCAGAGGTGGTACTCTCGATATCCATATTGCCGGAGGCAAGAGAAATCGCTTCCTCAGCCCGCTCTGAAGAAGCACCAGGGTGCACATCAGCAGCTGACATGAGAACACTGCACTCTGGCAAGAGGACGAAAGATGGGAACCTCTCGTCTCTCCACCAGTTCAACATGCAAGACCCATAATCGTAATGAGGATGCAGAGGCTCGCCCCTCCTGAAAGAAAGCGAGCCTGGAGAGGAGAATTCCGATAGGTAGTAAGTTGCAGTTAGTTTATCACATGGCAGCAAGCACTTCTTGACAGTCTCACTACTGCAACATGATTCCTGTTTATATATATACATATATAGTAGGGGTGGAACGGCTACGCGTATCGTGTACCGAACGGTTCACTGGCAAATTCCAAAAAGGAAGTGATCATTCCTATCCCCTTGGAGTGGGGACTTGGGAGTAAGCAGGGCACATGCGTGCCATTATGTTGTCGTTTGGAATGCACTTGGCAAAGGGGAATGATGTAATCTCCTCATTATCTTCAGCTGGGATGTTCCCGTGACAAACACAGCACGGTGTCCGTCAGCAGATCTTAACGGTTGAGTCTCAATTCTTACTTTTTGCAGTGTTTTACCATAATTCTACCATGGAAATAAACTCTAACTTCAAACAGTTTGAGTTTTTAAAAATTGATACACAACTCTTATTTGTACAGTGTTTTACTGTAATTCTACCATGGACATTAACTCTCCATCTACTATTTATTGTATGCCAGTGTCCATCAGCGAATCTGCTGACAGACACTGTGCTGCATTGTCATGGGAACATCCCAGCTAAAGATAATAAATAAAGATAATACATTGTTCGCTTTGCATCGAAATTACATTGTTCCCAGATATATATATATATATATATATATATATATATATATATATATATATATATATATATATATATATAATATATTATATATATATATATAATATTTGCTTTACAGCACAATTCCTACTCCTCTGTCCTTCTCTCGTACACACAATGCATTCTCTGAAGACAAAGAAACCTGAAGGTGTGTCATTTTCACGTCGTATTTATAAACCTGCAGGTGCAAGTAATAAAATGGCGTCACCCACCGAGGTTATTAAGCCAATTCTTGCCATGTTTGACACATGCTTCACAAACCGGTCGAACAAAAAATGTTTCTCATATGCGTTATTGAAACGCAGCAGTGAGAGTAGCTTTTGATGGGGAACAGAGTAATTTGGAATCTGGAGTCAATTTATCATCTGATTCAATGTGTTATTTTTTCAGTTGTTTTACAACCAATCACTTCCACAACATTTACCAGTTTCTACATCTACAGGTGAGATGATGTTAGACTGGATTTGTGGTATTGAAATGCTAACCCTACAAAGTTAATTTCTTCATTAAGAACACAGTAGTTAAAACTAAATCTTACATGGTATTTCTTTATCTTGTAAATTTAACATGTCATATATTGACAGTCACTTCCACAACATCAGCCAGTTCCGCTACTGCAGGTAAGGATGATGTTAGACTGGACTTTGGTATTGCAATGCTAACCTTATATAATTATTGTCCTCACAAAGAACACAGTAGTTCATCTAAAATCTTGCTTAGTATCTCTTTTTATTTGTAAATGTTACATGTCATATACTTACAGTCACTTCCACAACATCTACCACATCTACAGGTGAGGATGATGTTAGACTGGACTGTGGTATTGAAACGTTTATCCTACAAAATTAATGTCTTCATTAAGAATACAGTAGTTCATCTAAATCTTACTTGATATCTCTTTCCATCTTGTAAATGTTAAATGTCATTATATTGGACCGTCACTTTCCACAACATCAGCCAGTTCCACTACTACAGGTGAGAATGATGTTAGACTGGATTGTGGTATTGAAATGCTAACCCTAAAAAAAATATTTCTTTATTATGAACACAGTAGTTCATCTAAATCTTACATGGTATATCTTTTATCTTGTAAATTTACATGTCGTATACTGACAGTCACTTCAACAACATCAGCCAGTTCCACTACTGCAGGTAAGGATGATGTTTGACTGGACTGTGGTATTGCAATGCTAACCTTCTATAATTATCATCACACAACGAACACAGTATGTTCATGCTAAATTGCTTAGTATCTCTTCTATTTTGTAAATGTTTACATGTCATATACTGACAGTCACTTCAAGAACATCAGCCAGTTCCACTGCTGCAGAGTGAGCATGATGTTTGACTGGACTTTGTGGTATTGCAACACTAACCTTCTATAAGTATTGTCCTCACAACCGAACACAGTAGTTAATCTAAATGTTGCTTAGTATCTCTTTTATTTTGTAAATGTTACATGTCACCGTTACTTACAGTCACTTCCACAACATCTACCACATGTCTACAGGTAAGGATGATGTTAGACTGGAATTTGGTATTGAAAACGCTTACCCCACAAAATTAGTCTTTATTAAGAATACAGTAGTTCATCTAAATCTACATGGTATCTTTTTCCATCTTGTAAATGTTTAAATGTCATATATTGACAGTCACTTTCCACAACATTCAGCCAGTTCCACTAATGCAGGTTAAGGGATGATGTTAGACTGGACTTTGGCTATTGCCAAATGCTTAACCATCTATGTAATTATTGTCCTCACAATAGAACACAGTAGTTCCTCATCTAAATCTTGCTTAGTATCTCTTCTATTTTGTAAATTGTACATATGTCAATATACTTACAGGCACTTCCATCAACATCGCTACCATACTACAGGTGCGAATGATGTTAGACTGGATTGTGGTATGATTAATATGCTAACCCTGCCAAATTAATTTCTTACATTAAGAAACAACAGTAGTTTAAACTAAATTCTTACGTGGTGTTATCTTTTATCTTGTAATTTATCATGTCATATACTGACAGTCACTTCAACAACCAATCAGCCCGTTGCCGCTACTGCAGTGTAAGGATGATGTTAGACTGGACTGTGGTAGTTGCAATGCTTTACCCTTCCATATCTAATTATGGTCCTCACAACACACAGTAGTCATCTAAATCTTGCTTAGTATCGCTTTATTTTGTAAATGTTACATGTCCTATACTTACTAGTCACTTCCACAAAAATCTACCACATCAAGCTACAGGTGAGGATGATGTTAGACTGGACTGTGGTATTGAAACGTTTATCCTACAAAATTAAGTCTTCATTAAGAATTACAGTAGTTCATCTAAATCTACTTGATATCTCTTTCCATCTTGTATAATGTGTTAAATGTCATATATTGACCGTCTACTTCCACAACATCAGCCCATTTTCCGCATCTACTACAGGTGAGACTGATGTTAGACTGGATTGTGGTATTTGAAATGCTACCCTAAAAAAATATTTCTTTATTTATGAAACAGTCAGTTCATCTAAGTGAGCTTACATGGTATATCTTTTATCTTGTAAATTTACATTGTCATGTCATTAAACTGACAGTCACTTCAACAAAATCAGCACAGTTCCACTACTGCCAGGTAAGGATGATGTTGACTGGAACTGTGGTATTTGCAATATAACCTTCTATAATTATCCTCTCACAACGATAACACAGTAGTTCATCTAAATCTTGACTTAGTATCTCTTCTATTTTTACATGTTACATGTATCATATTACTGACAGTCACTTCAAGAAGACATCTAGCAGTTCCACTGCTGCAGGTGCAGCATGATGTTTGACTGGACTGTGGGTATTGCAACACTAATTCATTCTTTATAAGTATTTTTTCACAAAAGACCACACAGTAGTAGTAGATCTAAAGTTTGCCATTATAGTATTCTTTTATTTTGTAAAGTTTACATGTCATCATATTACAGTCACTTCCAACAACATCTACCACATCTACAGGTAAGGATTGATGTTAGACTGGACTTTGGTTTATTGAAAGCTTGTATCCACAAAATTAGTCTTCCTTGCTCTTAACGAATACTGTCGTTAAGTTCACTCTACATCTTACCTTGTTTTCTCTTTTCATGCTTAGTAAATGTTGTAAAGTACAATTTATTGACAGTAACTTCCACAATATGCAGCCAGTTCCATACTGACTTGGCAGTGAGTTTTTTTGATGTTTTGGACTGCTTCTGTGGTTTTTTGTTCAGAAGCCTGGCTTTTTTTCTTTTCTTTCACTTTATAGTATAGTTCAGGTATCATGAGTCAAATGCGTATTATTTTGACAGGTTCCATCCACAGTCTGAGTTCACTTGCAGGTGAGCATGATTCTGGGATCACGAATTGTAGTTTGTCAGTGTTTCCCCACAGTTATCGTTCATGTACAGAGTAATTTCGGCATCAAGTCTGATCTTTCCCCAAATTTCAGTACCACATCACTTCCACAACATGTACTTCTATTCTACAGGTCAGAGGATGGTGTGTTAGACTGGACTGTGGTATTGTAATGCTAAACTGTATTGCCTCCTATAATTAATGTCCTCATGAAGAACAAAATAGTTCTTCTAAATAAGCATATGCTCTTTTTCTTGTAAGTGTTATGTTCAATCTTATAGTCACTTCCACAACATTCTACTCAGTTATGACATCTACCAGGATGAGTGTGACACTGTTATTTTCTTCATCCAAGACTCTTTTTGGTGTACAAATTTGTCTTGTTTTGGTTTACATTTTATTTAGAACAACAGTCACTAACATGTGTCTGCCATGAAAGATGCATCTGAGTTTGATGATTTGATGTGTTTGGCATCTCTTCATATTATATTCCGATATTACTACTCTCCTTACCCTAAATTAATAAAGTGTGATTGCATGTTAGTTATTGTTGTCAATGGCTCTACGCCGTCAAACGTGAAGAACACACGTTCTGTGACATGGGGATGGGCGCCGGATGAATTAAGGTGTCTACCCAAAGGCCTCTAGGGCTCAGGGATTTCAGGGAATCTTGTTTTTCAGACACATAATTTACTATATTATGGTTTTGCATTGGATTATATATTTAGAAACCTTAAAGATTTACATCAAAGTTGCACATTAAGTTTGTTTTTTCTTTAATGTATTAAGTTATTGCAAGTTAATTCGACCTGTCAGTTTTGCTGCATTTGCATTTTTGTAATGGTGGCAGAAACAAAAGATAATGGCAAGGCAGATCTAAGTGCAGGGTTATTGGATTGGAGTTAACAAACAAAAAAAATAAAACAAAGAACTTCGAAGCACAAAAGAACAAAAATGAATGCAGGCCATTCTACTTGTGGCCACGATTTAGGGAAAAATTTAGGGAGGACCTCCATGGTCATGACACCATAAACCGAGCAGAGTGTTTAGAGGCCTCCATGGCTGTGAGAGGACAGGCAGAAAATATATTAGCGACCACCATCATCAAAACACGGCAGACATACAAGCCAAAAAAATTTTGGGATGGCCTTCTTGGCTGTGACAGGGCAGACTGAGAGTTCGGGAACGGTCTCGTCTCTACTTCGACCTTTGGAAGCTTCGCTGTAGCGGTCGCCACCGACTCTGAGGAATTCTGTATTGGTCACCTCTGTCTCGGGGGAAGTATGTATAGCCCAGGACAAAACAAAAAATTACAAAATACATCACTGCGTAAGAGCAGAAAAATGGTGGAAGGAACTATTAGACCTTGAGGAGTGGCTGAGGCTGCTGGGGTAGAGAGCGCTTAAGGCCATGGGCCTGGACTGCGGATACCACAACACTCGTCTGCCCGATACTGGTCAAGTGGCCAAAAAGAGTACTCACCAATCCACACCCAACACCATCAGTCACAAAAAACCAAACAATATATTCATAACAAAATCGACCAGGGCAATTTCAAAATACAATTGAGTGTTTACATGCCAAGAACAGAGATCTGGTGCATGCCCACTAAAGACAGAGCGTCTGGGGTCTATACTCTGTGTAGTCTAAAAATCTGTTGATGCGTTATAAAATAAAATAGTGCTCCTGTAGCTCAAGTGGTAGAGCATTGCGTTAACAAGCGCAAAGTGGGGGGTTCGATTCCCCGGGAACACATGATAGGAAAAATTGCATAGTCTGAATGCCACTGTAAGTCGCTTTGGATAAAAGCGTCGCTAATATGCAAAAAATTTATGATGTATTTAATAATTTATTTTATTTCTTAAATAAAAAAAACGTCTGCATCGCAAAGCAAAACAGTTTAGAAAAAACGATGATCTGTCATACACGTTGTGCGCTCATCAACTGTCTGTTATTTGAAATTGACATTATGTATCATTAATCTGTCATACACGTTGTGCGCTCATCAACTGTCTGTTATTTTAAAACCTCTGTCTAGTAACAATAGTAATTACAAGTACTATAGTAATAGATTATTCAGAAAATATTTGCAAAAAACACTAAACAGAAGCCCCCTGAACACGTAGGCCCTGATGCTACACAAAACATAATACCATAAATGTATGAATATTAACAGATTTTGCATTGGTGCAAATTACACCTGTACATGCTATTTTACACAGAAGTGTGCCGTTTTTTCAGTGTATTTGTAGTCGATGATTTACAGTACTCTTGTTAACTCGCAGTCTAAGTGAAAATCTCATTCATTCTAAAATGTATAATAGGTGTTGGTAAATACATGCACACACGCACACCAGAGGCAAGGCCAGAAATGTTTAAGTGGGTGGGTCTACATAAAACTGGGTGGGCAAAGTGTAGGGTATGAAAACTGCATGTCAAATTGCCAACAGAAAATACAGCCCAAAGGTTCAATACACAATGCTAATAAAAGCATTGATAAACATATATTTTAATTTCAACATTTACTAATACATTAAAAACAACAATGAAAAATTTTATTTTTATTACCCATCGTTAACTATGACTATGCCACCCTAGGACTTGCACCCAGGGAGACAAAACACTGCAGCAGAGAGTACAGAGAGGCTAAAAACTGTCTTTGTTGCTGTAACAAAATGAGAGGGATGACCAAAATAAATGGTTTATTTACATAACAGTCAGAGTGTTTAAGATGGCCTCCATGAATGTGAGAGGAATTAAAAAACAGGCAGAGAGTTTAGAGGGCGACAATGGTCAAGCGTGGCAGACATGCCAGGCAAACGGGTTTTGGGATGCCTTCTTGGCAAATCAGGGCATGACAAGTTCAGGAACGGCTCTACAAACTTTGAAACTTCTGTAAAAGGGTCGCCAATACACTCTGGGGAATTCTGTATTGGTCACCTCTGTCTCGGGGGAAGCAAACAAAACCAAAAAAACCATCACTGGAAGAGCAGAAAATGGTGGAAGGACCCTCTTAGACCCATGAGAGTGCTGAGGCTGCTGGGCTAGAGAGACTGCGGGGCCTAGAGAGCGAATAAGGCCATGGGGCTGATGGCGGACTCCAACCACACTCGTCTGCCCGATACTGGTCAAGTGGCCAAAAATGGTACTCGGACTCAAAATACAATTGAGTGTTTACATGCCAAGAACAGAGATCTGGTATGAGTCATACAAAAGCAATCAGATTTTTAACTCTTTTTGACCAGGGCAATTTCAAAATACAATTGAGTGTTTACATGCCAAGAACAGAGATCTGGTCTGTGGTCTCTACTCTTGTTTAAAAATTAAAAAATAAATAGTGCTCCTGTAGCTCAAGTGGTAGAGCATTGCGTTACCAAGCGCAAGGTTGGGGGTTCGATGCTCCCCGGGAATCATGATAGGTAAAAATTGATAGTCTGAGAATGCAAAAATAAGTCGCTTTGGATAAAAGCGTCTGCTAAATGCAAAAATTTATTTATTTAATTTAATTTATTTATTTAAATAAAAAAAACCTCTGCATCGCAAAGCAAACAGTTTAGAAAACGAGCGCTTTATACTGGCATCGGTGACTGGAGTTTACAACTGAAATTGACATTATGTATCATTAATCTGTCATACACGTTGTGCGCTCATCAACTGTCTGTTATTTTAAAACCTCTGTCTAGTAACAATAGTAATTACAAGTACTATAGTAATAGATTATTCAGAAATGAAGTTATTGCAAAAAAAACACTAAACAGAAGCCCCCTGATTGTACGTAGGCCCTGTGCTACACAAAAATAATACCATAAATGTCATCTCAATATTAACAGCTTTTGCATTGGTGCTCGCTTCCACAAAATTCCACCTGTACGCTATTTTACATTGGAAGTGTGGGAAATAGTGTTTTTTCAGTGTACGGCTGTAGTCGATTGATTTAAAGTAATGCTGCCTTTAAGGAACGCAGTCTAAGGTGGGAAGGCATCATTCACGTCTAAATGTATAATAGGTAGCTTCGGTTCCTACATGCACAGATGCCTTCACCAGAGCCAATTTTTGAATGCAGTTCAAGACAAGTCGGGTGTATTCTTCGCGCCCCTTGTAAACTGGGTGGTCCCACAATCCTGTTTTTATGGGTAGTGAAAACTGCATGACAAATTAAGCCAACAAAAATACAGCCAAAGCGTTCAATACACAATGCTCGGTGGTCAGCATGTGATAAACTGTATTGGTTTTGATTCAAAGTTTACTAATACTTTAAAAACAACAATGAAATTTCTTTATTTTTAATTAATATTGCATCGTAATGATGATATGCCACCCTAGGACTTGCACCAAGGCTCTCTACCATGCACCCTCAGTGCTACTCTAGGAAACACGTTCGATACTACTAAAAGAGCAAGAGACGTGACTTACCAAAATAAAACATTTATTTTACACCGAAGTCATTAATCCTAATACATTATAAAGAATGGTCTCATTTACCAATTAAAAACCCACAGTTACAAAGAGACCGCAATAAAGCTTATTTTAACAGAAGGGACAAGCCCCACAGCAAATCAGTGCATACAAATTCATAAAGCAAGTGACAAACCAAAATGAAACTACAGCAAAAGAAACAAATACACTCTCCTCTTCTGTTAAGCTTCAGTATCACAGCTCGTCAAACATTCACCTGTAGATATAAGTGCATAGAACACTCAGAGGAGCAGCAGTCCAGCACCGTGATGGCCTGTTCAGCTGCATGAACAGGACAATGAAACCGTAGGATCAGACAGTATACAAAAAACAGCCGTAAGAACAGCCATAGATGAAGCCCCCCCCCCCCCCCCAGTGGAAGAAAAGAGACAGCCACAGGTACAGGGTTATGAAACAACATCTAGTGCGCTCTGGCCTCACCTCATTCTTAGACAACAGTAAGCTATACGCTACCTGCACTCATCACTTCGGACACACACACACATCCCAGTGGAATGCAATTGGAAATAAACCCCTGGACCTTTACGGCCCACAAAACAGGAACACAGAGCAGAATCACTATGCCACACTTAGATTTGCTTCTTATAAAGCCACTAGGCCTCAACTAGAACGCACCTCAATGATTGAGCCGCCAGGTGTGATCAATGACAATGCGCCACTCAACGCCAGTGGGCATGTCTTTCCATTTGAAATATGCAAATATTAAAATGGAGACTGATTCTAATGAATCCACAAACCATAATAAAACTCATCCGGTCACATAAAGCATTGCCTCAGTCTGAGACAACGGCTTCGCAGATGATTTCATTATAAAGAGTCTCTGTCAATTTGTGCACATCGAGGACCACAGAAATGTGTGCAGCTGCAAATTATAAAGTTTGTTGTGGCGAACAGGATCTAGCACAATGTTTATACATTTCTTTCCTCAAAGATGTATCTATTTAGTGAATCAAACACTACCTATGGTAATATGATGCTTCAAGCACACTTGGCTCAGAAGTTTCAGATCGATAAATCCATCACCCACAGGTGCTCTGACTTCATTTGTAAGTTACACGGTTAGGATTCAGTGCTAAGACTTAGACTTAGACTCAATATATACTTTTTAAAGAATTTATCTGATTGCCTATTTGTTTCACTATTTTTAAATTTAACTCCACAAATGCGCATATTTTGCTATTATGTCCTTATGTGAACTGGGTGGGGGACTAACAGAAAGACTGTTCATCCTTTGACAAGCATATGGCATGCACCTATAGGAAGAGGGAAAAATGAAGAAAACTGCCTGTAATTGACCATGAAAACTTGCATTTAATATTTTTAAAACTAAATATGTAAAGTTATAATGAAATAAGACATTTATTATTATTAATGTTTTATAAATTATTGGTTGGGCCCACAGCTGAAAGTGGGGTGGGCCTCGCTATTGATGCACACCATCATAGGAAATTGAAATATATTAAACACTTTCTTTTCTGAGATGAATATTTGGTTTTTTTTTGTTTGTTTGTTTTTTGTATTATTATCATTTTTTTTTTAATTATTATTAAAAGTGCAAGATGTCCAATTTCCTAATTATATTCCAAAATAATGTTTTAATTTTATGAAAATGGAATTATAAAATAAGGAATTATAAATGATAAAATGACAGCAAAAAAAAAAAAAAAAAAAACACTGCTCAGAAATATGAGGGTGCAAGACTCTTTACGCTTGAGACAGTAAGAAACCAAAGAGCACATGACAGAACATGTTTCGCACATTTGCAAAAACTCTTCCCTAAATAGTCTGTTAGACAGGCACAAATAGGATTATTATATCTATTAGTCAGTTAGTCATAACTCACTGTTATTGAGCATACTGTGCAGGTCATTATATTTACGTGAGCTCTTTTGGGGCAGTTGTGGCGGTTTTGGCCCAATGGATAAAATAATCACACTTAAAACCTTCACAACACACCACTGCTTTGTGTGTGTGCACTTGGATGGGTTAAATGCAGAGCAAAAAAAACTCAGAATATGTCACCAAAACTTGCCACACACGTCACGTCACTTTCACTTACTGTTTGTTTGTTGTCTTGATAATCATTCATCCATTTTTTTTTTTTCAGCTGTTACTAACATCATCAGCACCGATACAACAGTCACAGCAAAAACAACCTTAGCTGGTAATGTAGTCTGTTGTTTCCTCTGTTGATTGTGTTTTGAATTAATGTTTGTGGATCTGAAGAATTGAACAGCTGTTTTTGGCTCCAGGTAAAGATGAGGAATGAAAAATGAAAGTGTTAAATGTGCAGTTGCAGATTATTTCAGACATTTTTATGAATGTCTGTTCACAAGTTGTTATTTGTTACCATTTTTTTATGCCTTTAGATTAAAAAGTGGTCATACCAAAGATCTTTCTCTTTTGCCTTGCTTTGTTTTGTTATTGCCTTCATGTTGATTTCTGCCATTGCAGTTATAAATATAACGCTGCAGGAAGGATGCACCGTAAGTTGAGTTTCTGAAATTGAAGTTTTATTGAGTTGGATTCATAGCTTCTATCAATAATAGTCCAAAGATATAAGCCATAAGAAAATAAGATGTACATTGTGGATATTTGAAATATGAAATTACACGTAAACAAACCAGTTTTGCTTGCTATTAATGTTGCAAAACATGATTAACACCACAGAGTCTGTTTGATTTGTCATATAAAGCTCAATTGTGATTTCAGAGTCAGACCTCTGGAGGATGTTTTGATAATCTTTTTGCACAGATCGAGAATATTACAGCTCAAGTGCTTCCTTTAGATGTAAGTGTACATATAAAATGATAAAATAATCTAATCTGTGTCAGTTAATATAATGATTGACAGACAGCAGTGTTGTCTTATTGGTTCTCTTCAGGTTTACATGTAGAGTAACAATATTTTTCTGATCAATAAATTAGACTGTGACCAACATTTTGTCTATGGCCTTCAACACATCAGAGAACATTTTAGAGACATCATCATCATTATCATCATCATCATCATCATCATCATCATCATCAGCCAACCAAGTTAAACTTGCCTCCTATGGAAACCGTATGTTAAAAACCAGTGAGAAACTCATTTCTACATTGGTGAAGCCGACAGAAACAAGTGACAATGTCAACTTTACTCTTCCCACTGTAGGTAAGAGTAGACACAATTATTATGTTGGCCAACATTCATGTACATGTTACTTTTAATCAGGTTAAAAAAAGAAAGAGTTCAAACTTCATCAGGGATGAAAAACCAAACCAAACTGATGAATAGTCATTTTATCTGTTTGTAAATTCAATGAATGAATTTGACTTAACTGGGGGCGGGGGAGGGGGATTTTTATATATATTATATATATATATATATATATATATATATATATATATATATATATAAATTAATATAGCGCATAACTGCTTGTTTATTTTTAATCAGAGGGTCAAGTCTTTATGGTTGGACCTCTGGTCACCTTAGAGAAAATCCCTCGACTTGAAACGACAAATTCTTCTTTGGACATCGATCTCATAGGAATCGCCAAGAACAACAATGAAACAAGTATGAGAAATGTTTCATCGTGATCCAAAAGAAAATCATGAAAAACAAAAAACAATCAACAACAAACAAAACATATATACCACCTCTGCTCAAAAAAAAAAACACAATAACAAAATTTCCTAAAAAAAAAAAAAATTGTTGCATGTAGTTTATATGTTCTCATTCTCTATTAAAAGAAATTAAAAAGAATGATGTATGATTTGTTGGAATCAGATAAAAATGACTGAGCTACACATTTTTGATGTTGACAGAGTCAGCAAAGTCAATTTCGAGAAAAATGGAGTTAAAGTTTTCTGAAGTTACCAAATCAAAATCACAGATTTTGAAACCAAAGCATCTTTTTCTTCAGTTCTTTTCTTAATAATAATTACTATGTTATAATATAAGTAACTACTTTTTATTTTATTTTTGTTATTATAAGAAAAAAAAACAGTAGAAAAAAATATAAGAAACAAATAATGCATTACCTTTTTCATTTTACATATAAACAAAAGTATTCAAGTAAGAAAAACAAATAATCAAATGTAAAAATCCCTTTAGTCTCTTTATTACAAATAAATTGATTATTAAAACTACAAAAGCAGTTCAATCTAAAGCAGCGATTGATTCCCTGTTTTCTTTTATTGTTAGATTAATATTAATGAGACAGACGGCTGATATATTAAGACAGACCGTAAAGCACGGATCTAATATAATGTTACACATCAGATGACTTTCCCTAACAGTTCCCCAAACCTTCATTTAAGACATGACATAGATTATGTTTGCTTGAATACTTAAATACTGTAATTTTGTGTATATGTGTATATTTATCGGGATTGCGTGTTTCGGATGATAGTCAGCGTGAGAGGCGAGCGGAGAAGAGGTGCTCCTCTCATAAAACGTACAAATAAAGGTAATTAAACATCTAAAATTATTATTCGGAGAATTGGCGTCGCTAGACGAGTGCTTAATGATCAACTTTTTTTTTTCGAAACCCTCAAAATCGACTAAAATTTTTCACTTTTTTTTTCCCTGTAGCACATGTGCGTTCTGACTCATTTTGTCAGCATGGGTCACATATACTTTCTTTTTTGTTGTTGTTGTTTTAACATAGTATTGCTTTCTGTTTCTGTCTCACAGAATCAGCTGCTGTGGCTTTCATGAGCTACAACACGATGGAGAATCTACTGAAGCCAGGCTTCTTCAACGCATCCAATGACATGATTAAAACCATGATGTCCACTGTGATCTCAGCTACTCTTCCCAAAACCACCAACACTAAACTAACTAAACCAGTCAACTTCACCCTCAAACACATCAGAGTGAGAGACTGAAATGTGTTTTGTTTTATCAGAGCACTGATGAACATCTGAAAACATCTAATATTCAGTGTTCTGATATTTTCTTCTTGTTTTTTGCAGGAGTTTGATCCCAACGGTTCTCTGTCCTGTGTGTACTGGAATATCAGCGAGTGGATTGTAGATGGTTGTTCTGTTTTAAAAACCACCAGCAGCTACACTGTGTGTTCCTGTGATCATCTGTCCACATTCGCTCTCTCATCATGCAAACCAGCCGCCCACCAAAGGGGTACAGAAACATTTCTAGTGAACACTGAAGAGCAGCACAGATTTGACACTCATGTTCTCTCACATGTTTTCTCAGAGCGACTCACTGATGGAGCTGTTAAATTTGGTGTGTGTGATCGTGGGGCTGGTGTTCTTCAGTTTGGCACTGTTGAGCTTTGCCCTTTGTCAGTGGAGTCCTGGAGTGAATAATGTGGCTCGAATCAACATCTGCATCAGTCTTCTGTTGGCTCACCTTCTGTTTCTGCTCACACAGCAGTTCCAGAGCCTCATACAGCATAAGAAGGTGAGAATGATGAAGGAGCCCAACATCTCAGCACAGCCTCACTGAGAATCATCATAACCGTCTCTCATGGTCTCCAGGTGTTGTGTGCCGTGATCTCAGGACTTCTGCACTTCCTCTTTCTCTCCGGCTTTGTGTGGATGTTCATTGAAGCTGTGCTGCTCTTCATCTGTGTGAAGAACCTATCACAGATCCGCTCTAAAAATAGGGAGGTGCTTAGCAGTGGATTCCTGTGTGTGATTGGATATCTGGTTGCTCTTGTTGTGGTGTGTGTGTCTGTCGGTCTGGTTCCTGAAGGCTACGGCAGCGAAGAGTGAGTTTGGGATGTTTAAAAATTGATTAGATGAAATAAAGACTTTAGTTGGACTGTCAGCTGACAGATCTTTTGAAACAATGCTGCTCTCTGAGATATACAATTTTATGTATTTCAAAGTCACTCAGAAGATTAAAATAAATTTAGATTTTTTTTAATGCCTTTTCCAACAGCTGCTGGATTAAAATGGATAAAGGTTTTTTCTGGAGTTTTCTGGGTCCTGTTTGTATCATACTAGCCGTAAGTTCTAGGTACAGACATTTTTCACTTGGGCTGTTGAAGCAAAGATTATTAAAGTGAACCTTTCTCCTTATTTCTGCAGATAAACACGATCCTCTTCTTTAGAGTCATCATCAGTCTGAGCTCAACTCTCAAAAGTCTAAATGCTGAAGTTTCACAGATGAAAACAAACCAAGTATTATGCATTATAATGTATTCTACCACTCTTAATAAAGTAACATGAAACAATGAAAACACACAAAGTCTTTCTTTCTCTGTTTCTCTGCAGGATCATGGTGTTTAAAACACTGGCTCAGTTTGTGGTTCTTGGTTGCTCCTGGATTCTGGGTTTCTTCACTAATGGCAGTAAGGTGCTGGAGATCCTCTTCCTGATCTTGAACTCCCAGCAGGGAACCTTCATCTTCCTGATCCATTGTGTCTTCAATAATGAGGTCAGGCATAATTTTCAACATTACCTGATTCTTGTGCTCCTTATAAACTCCATCCATCTCTGAGATAAACAGTAATACCTCTGAAATTTATTTAAACTTATGCCTCTGACAATAATAACAGATCAGTGTCTGAAGCACACATGTAAATAAAGTAGAGATGTATTACTGTCCAGAGGGATAGTTTGACAGGATGGGGGATGGGGGGGGGGGGGTAATTGCAATTATATACTATACTGTATTATTGTCACAGTTATGGACCTTTTGTTGTGTCTTAGAGCCCATCCACACAGAGATGTGTTTAGCTGTATATGTAAAAAGTTTTGTATCAAATCAACGTTTTGTACAGATGGATCTGGTATTAAAAATGCTTGAAATGGTTGAAACCACTATTTTTTTAAACCAGGTGCCAGAGTGGATGAATCTGAATATGACACCCTTACATTTTTGTTTGTAAAGTCAATCCGTATATTTTGTGAAACGATGATGTCATCACCCCACATCTCGACCCTAGTCAAACACCGCTACATCATGTAACGGCAACAACAACAAAAATGGCAGACTACTTGCTTGTGTTCATGCTGCAGAAGCTATTGAGCATCTTGGCTTTACTGAAGAAAAATCTAAAATTATGCTCCAACTCTTCTTCTCCGTTTTTCGTGTATCTCTGTGGCAGAATTACAGCACCACATACTGGTCTGGCATAGGGTTGTCACGATACCATAAAATACATATTACGATACTATATCAGCTGAAGTAGTATCGCGATACCATGCGAACTGAGAGATAATTTAAGGCCGGTTTCACACCACACGTGTAAGCAGGACATAAACACCAAAAAACTTTTTTTTTTTTTGGTGCTTAGGTTAACAGGTTGTAGTATTCACACCACACGCAGAGGAAGTTCCGTGATTCAAACTGTGAAAAAATAGACTTTTGTAAATGCATGAAAACACATCCAGTGTTTCCCACAGACTTAGGCTGATGATACACGGAGCATCTTTTTGGGCAATGTTGCCATTAACAGGCAATCGGGTGAGACACAGGGCCCACAACCGATCTAAAGTATCGCAGATAGAAATTTGCTGATCATCCTCACTGGGTTAGTGCCCAAGCAACATTGCTCAAAAAAAGTTGCCCCAGCAAAATTGCCTTAAAAAGTTGCCCCGTGTATCATCAGCCTTACACTCTATGAGCCCTATCATATACCATGCGCAATGCGTTGTCAGGCGCAAAGCAAGTGTTTTTTGCCACTTTTTCAAATTCAGTGCCAGTTCAGTGCCACATCCTATGCCAGGTTGTTTAAATAGCAAAACTACATTGTTCCTATTGTGCACCCATGGGCGTGCTGGTCTGAAAACAAGGTGTGTTCAGGCCCATTGTGAAATAGAACTGAAATAGACTGCGCCTTTGACCAACTGAAACCTGGTCTAAAGTCAATGGCACAATTTTTTTTTTTTTGTTAATTAAAGAGTAATTAGTAATATGTGCCTATAGGCGGGTGAACAACATGCGTACACTCTGCTTATTTAACACACAGGGACACGCAGCAGCGCACAAACATGCCAAATATTAAAAATGAAAAGATTACAATGTAAACGGTTATTATTGTGCCCTGTAGATTGTCTGTGCACGAGCAGAACCTTTCCTCTCTGGAAAAGCATTCAGTCTTTGCTCTTGCAAATTCCACCATGTAAATGGCGAATCCGCCATGGTGCACGTTACACCCAAAACACCCATGACTCCTTAAGAGAATAGGTTACAACCCATTTGGACCTCATTAATAGCAATAGTGGATTCGCCAATTGCTTTAGACCATGCACTTAGCTCATTAAAAATAGGCCCTAGTGTGGCGGCACTCCCCGGGGGAAAAAATATATTGTATGTGATGTAAATATAAAACAGGAGGACGGGCTTATTGAAAATGCAAAACAATTCTCTGCCAGCTCAGGGGCGCTTTAGGAGTGGCAGAAATAGCAGTTCCCCAATAACGGCTGGTAATCAGAACAGACACGGCGTCATGACGTCCTTTATCATGCACATACAAAGAAATGTGTGGTGTATAGGAAAGATGAAATGTGAAATGAAATCAAAAAATTTTCTGACGGACAATCTGTTATCATGTTATTCAACAAAGTCAAAAGAATTTTGGAAAATCTATTTTGTGGCGTTTAGGTTGATATTGTGGCAGGCGTCACAAATAAATTATGTTTGGGAAACAATGTTTGGGAGTTTTTGCCCCAAATTCCTAAGACTCGTTACACTGATTTAAACAACTATAGTTTACTGTTTATTGTATATCTTAACATAAAGCTTAATTACAATTGATAGAAAATACAATATACAGGGAAGTTAATGCCAGTGTGGAAGCACAAGGAGCATGTTTGGCTCCGCTTTGCAATGAACAGCTTCTGCGATCGCCTCCGCTCTGCTTGACCATCCAATGGGTGGTGAAAACCAGGCCGTAAGGTGGGAAGTCTACACAAGCATTTGGTGACATTTACGGGCACCACAGGAAGGGCGGACAGGACACAAAACAGGACAGCTTTTGTATTTTATTTGAAGGCACACAGTGTTCGAAATTTTAGCGACTGATCCACATACATTACTTACGGTTGAACTGTAATGACAATTCTTCCGTTTAAAAAAATACTGTGGCACCGCCAGTGTTTTGGATCCTTAGTATCGCCATTCTACCGTAGTACTGGTAAACGTTGACAACCCTAAGGTAGTATACGACATCAAGTCGGGTTCAGTGGTTTTGTGTCTATGCAAATATTTCGGAATATTTATGGATGCTGTGTTTTACAGATTTTATTTTTTTGAACAAGAAAAAAAAGATTGGATACGGAAAGCTTCTGGCTTCGTGTGGATGTGACCTTAGGCTTCTACACAATGCAGATTTTAGCTCAATCCTTTAAGCTTTGCAATCACACTGTGCGACAATGGATTTGATTAAACTTGTATGCAGACTGTACAATGATGACACCTATTGACTCATAGGCTCATATTTAATGACGCACATTAATACGAGAAGAATAAAACTTAATGCAGCGGCGCTAGTGCCGTAAACAAAAAGCGCAGATGAGGAAGTTTGAAAGCTTAGTTTTCATGTGTGCCTGAAAAAGTGGAAGTGCGAAAGAGAAGGGATAAGAGCTTGAGGTAAGCAGTTTACGTTCAGTGCCATGTTTGTGTTGATTTTAATTCGCATCTTATCTAGGCTGATCAGTTAAAAGTTGGACGTAGAAAGCAAACACACATTGCGATGATCATGGCGATCTTTGACCAAATGCCAGGACAATTCATCGTAGGCTACTTTGGTCGAAGACCGTGACACGGGCGTGCTTTGGGGTGGAGTGGGGGGATTTGGGGGGATCACATTAGTGGTTGACGTGAAATCATTTATTACATCACCATATCATCGTATTCAACAACAAACTAAAACAAAAGCATTATAAATAAACAAAACTCACCATAATTATCAGTGCGCGAGCACTGGGCTTGTTTCCCTGCAATGATTCCGCTCCCCACGAGGGGCAGGATGGGTGGACAATAGTCTGTCTTTGTTTTACTCCAGAAGCCTACAAGAGAGGATGTCTGAAACATACTTTTAAGCCCACCGTCATTTGTGATCTCACTGAGCTGATACTCTTCACAGGGTACATCTGCAAATGGGTTACGGAGCCATTCCTTATCAATTCTTGGATCATTTGCTTTGGGAAATAGTGCTCAAACTCAGCTCACAGCAAAGCTATGTGATTCCAGATCAGCTGGGAGAGGTCCCAGCTGATCTGGCCCTGGCCCAGGTTCTTTCTTTCCCAAATGTCCAGACAATGTTGGAAACATCAAATGTGCCCTTTGGCACTTGTTGTCCCCACAATTGCAACTTGGCTTTGAATGCAGACACTTTGTCTGCCAATTTGTTGTCATTCTCCCCTGCAGTGACAAAATTAGGTTCATGGTCAGCAGGGTTGAAGCGTGTGTCACCACCTGACGTCAGTGTGTAAGAACAGGCGTCTGTGTTCTGCTTCCATTTCTTCTCAAAGCTGTTCGAAAAGAAAAGCCACCTGACGTCAGTGTGTAAGAACAGGCGTCTGTGTTCTGCTTCCATTTCTTCTCAAAGCTGTTCGAAAAGACCTGGAGGAGGGGTAGAGCCAAAACCAAATATATCCGCTTGCACATAGTCTTGGAAAGATATATTGCTCATAAAGCAATATGAAAAGTATTAGGTTGATTATGCATTATTATTATTATATGGTCATCCATTTGTCGGTGACAGTTGTAGCAGAAAGAGGAATCTGGTCCTATTCTTGTTAGTTGCAGATTCGCCAGATCATACCTCATGGAAAAATTGTCACAGCAAAATTAGTTCTTACCCGATGGTGTGAAGGGCTTCTTAGCTTTAGCGATACAGTCAGCCATCAAGTATGATGCTTTCAGTGCAGCTACATTTGTAGAAGTGGTTGCTTTTATTATTTGCTGTTGCCCCATTTGTTCACTTTTTTTTCCTTTCAGTGCTGGGTGTTTAGTTTCAAGATGCCGTGGCAGTTTTGAGGGCTCCACTGACTCATTACCTAATGTTTATATTATTTTATATCCATACAAATGGGTTTGGAGCGTGGTATTGTGAATGCCATGTGCCTATATCACTCCCAGACACGCCAGTGACAATTATAGGTATTAAAAAATAAGATGCTAATGTGTGCATTTTTGTTTGTTATTGTTCACCAATCGAATGTTGAGTTTTTGAGGTCATTTGAGTCATTGGCAATGAATCAGACAAAAATGCTAAAGTCCCCCCTCTATTGCACAAAATTGGTAATGTCCAACGATTGCTTAGCACTTTTCACCAACAGAAGCTTTATGACTGCTGTTTGACTGCTCGATCTGAAAGTGCGCCAGTGGATTATTTTGCATTGCTGGTTCAAAGACAGACATACCTGTCCGGAATATCATCATAATTTTCAATTGTGATATTGAAAAGTATAAATAACAGAAAACATAATTTAAAAGTGATCAGTGTTCATTTTAGGACCACAAATTGTCTGGTTTTTGCTATTTTCAACAAATCTAAAAATAGTTCCAAACAAAACCAGCAGAACTCAACGTGGTTTCTGAGCAACACTCCTCGTGGTTGTTGTTTCATTCCTCCAGAATAGATTCTTCCAGATTAATACCGGATTAAAGGTATAATATAAACAGACCTGTATTATGACAGACCGAACAGACAGACAGATAGATAGATAGATAGAGAGATATATAGGATAGTTTTCTTCACACACACATTGCCTGTCCTTCTCTCTTTGGTGTCGGGTTCATGCAGTTCACAGGTGAAATTGATCCTCATTAGCGTATCCCCAGCTCCTATCCTGCCTCATTCTTGTCCAGGTCAGGTAGCAGTACAGGAAGTTCGGCCAGATGTCTTTTGAGTGGACAAAAAACAAAACCCTGAGAACCTCACATAGAACTCATGTGTCGAGAGGTAGTAAAACGCTACCTTTGATTCAAGAGTGCCACAATGTTAGACAGATTATTATATATAATAGTTGCTGCGCTTCCCTGCAAAATGATAGAAAAAGGTCTTCATTCATTCAGGATTTCTCTGCGTGAAGGGTCAACAAACATATTTTTACAGATGCCTCAAAATACCTTAACTTAAAATTTTTCATGTAAGTGCTGTCTACGTAAGCAACTAAAATGTTTCCTCTGCATGGACCTCTTTTTAGACTATATTACTTTAAATATTAATATGCCTCACACAAATATGTCATACAAATACTAAAATCGTATTTTCAGGGAGGGAGGGCATGCGGGTTTTAAAGGTATTAGTGCTACATTTAAAACTATTATAAAAATAACTACATAATCAGCTAAGGTCTAACATTCGTAATAAGTCTGTATTGTCCAGTGTGCTTTGAATTGTTCTATTAAAACGTGTGAATGACTAGATTGATGCGTCCTTACTTTTTCAGGTCAATTCGTTTTTTTGTTTTGTTTTTTTTTTTATCATTTCCAATGTTGTTACACAATATCTGTCAATACAATAACAATACTATAATAATTTACATTTCGACCTTGTATGTGCACACTTTCCCTTCATTTTACAACCATGAGCAAAATAATCAAGGTTTTTGAAGCGCGCGGCCTGACTTAGTGATGTCCATCTTATTCGAAAAGTTAAGGCAAATAATTGTTGCGTTATCATGAATGGGTGCATTGAGCTGAGCCCAAACCTAATGACACTGAATTATGAGCAGCTGCCACATGTGGCTAAAACTTACAAAAACACGATATAGAAAATAACACAAGGCATTGTGTAGAAGGTTTTGTTAAAATACATTACTAAAAGGAAACTTGACCTGTAAGTCTTATTTTCATATACATTTGTATATGAATTTGAATTCTGAGGTTTTCCTTATCAGGATGATTAAATAAATGAAAAACGCTCTCTATAAAACAGCTAAACACGCAATATTGTCTCAGTTAATCGGTCATTTGTGTCATGCAGGATCACTGTATATCAGCTCCACATCAGGTAAAGATCTTTCTGCTCATAATGTTCTTTCATCAGTCAACACTGTAAATCAAACATACTTCAGCATGCGTTGATGTGTGATTTCCAGTAGTGTCATTTGGGAGTAATTAGATTCATGTTCTGACAATGTCAGGGCTCTTAAACCCTTTTTACACTTTTAGAAGTACAAATTATGAAATTATGAAAACTGGTTGAAACTGAAATACATGCCTACCTCTTTATATTTATCAATGCACCTCTACAGTTACTATTACAGAATACTGTAAAATGTTGTAAATAAGTTATAGATGCTCGTCTTTCGGTTTTCGGATGTCAAAGTTTGTAGTGCACTTGGAGTTATTTTTTTTTTATTTTATTTTTGTGATGTTTTTGGCGATTATAAGATGATTGATTTGTTCTATGATCAAAGTTCTTTAGGCCTCTACTGTTAAGCCTTGGGATTATTTTTATTCCGTATTTAATTGCCCACCATGAAAATAAATATCCTTGTCAACTTTTTAATCTTTTTAACCCATGAATGTTTAAAACTTTCCTCACTTGTAAATTTATAAATTCAATGGAATTTTCTGTGCGTGTTTGAAACAAAGAGAAAATAAACAGAAGTCATGCATCGGTGGAAAATTTGAACCCCCCCCCCTTTGAACTGTAAAGGAAACTCCTCCTCTGGTCTGTTTTTGATAAAGAGAAATACACCAGACTGTCAAAATTGTCAATGGCGTCCTCTCTTCATAAAGGTGATTTTTTCTTGTCATGATTAGCATGTTAAGACTAGTTTACAGTGTCCTTATGAACTTTTACATGATGAATGTAGTTAGTGCAGATTCAAAATAAAATATTTTCTTTATGTTTTATGACAGGTCTTATAAGAGCTCTGACTATCATTATCTTCTTACATGTCACGTGGTGTAAGTATACAACTTCGTTTTTTTTTTGCTTTTGTGCCTTCTTCTCACTGATGTAATGACTGGTTCCACTTCACATCACTTCATGTGTAGTTGATCAATCCCACAAACATCCATATATGCCGACACAAATCCTGTTTGGAAGGAGTTAATTTGTGGTGTGTTACTTGTTTGATTTGCATTGTTTGTTAAAGTATCTGAAAGTGTTTGGGTCTGCAGAGTTAAGTTCAGTTTGGTAGGCCAGTGTGAAAAAGTCTACCTCCTTTAGTGAACTTTGCTATCCTATGTATATTCAAATCCAGCGGTTTGTGACCTTAGGGAGCGTGATGGTTGTAGTCGGTAGAAGATAGTTAGGATACGCAGGAGCTAAGCCATTAAGGGCCTTATAAAGTACATAATAATATTTGTAACTGCTCCGAACTTATAGGTAGCCCCAGTGCAGGACTGTAAAATGGTAATATTATCATATTCTTGACCTTTTAAGGGACACTAGCCTACCTTGTGGACTACTGTCGCTTTTATTGAGGATGCAGGACAACCACCTAGCGTGCATACAATAGTCCATCTAGAGTCATTAACGCATGAACTAGCTTTTCTTGCATCAAAACGGTAACATTTTCGTCATCTTTCAATGTTCTAAGATGGAAGGACTGCTGTTTTTGTAACATGGGAAATATGAATTTTTCAAAAGCAGTTACTGTCTAAATACCCCCAGATTTTTGACAGTAAGAGGAAGTAACAGTACATACGTCTAATTGCAAATTGTAGTCTACATTTTGGACTA
>NC_056572.1:34314004-34314101 GCF_018340385.1 Cyprinus carpio | reverse complement strand
TGTTGTACCATGGCACAGTATGTTTTTCTCTAACCTTTTTCAATTTGATGGGGGCAACAGCTTGTGCCCATGTTGGCAGTCATTTTGTCTAGTTAGT
>NC_056572.1:34313566-34313870 GCF_018340385.1 Cyprinus carpio | reverse complement strand
ATAACATTTGTAATTTTAACAGTTTCAACTGGTCTTGTTGAGATATATAGTTGAGTATCATCAGCATAACAGTGGAAACTAATATCGTAATTTCTAATGATATTACCAAGGGGCAACATGTATATTGTATAACATTTGTAATTTTAACAAGTGCAGTTTCTGTGCTATGATGGGGCCTGAAACCCGACTGAAATTCTTCATAGAGATCTTTTTTTGCAGGTAGGAGCACAATTGAGCAGACACAAGTTCTAAAATTTCTAAAGTTCTAAAATTTCTAGTTCTAAAGTTCTAAAATTCTAAAATT
>NC_056572.1:34300757-34313197 GCF_018340385.1 Cyprinus carpio | reverse complement strand
GTATTTATGGGTCCAAAGAGCAGTTGAGATAATCAGGCAGGTTATTTGTGAATCTGTCCTTTGGTGGCTGGAACAATGTTTCTGCCCGGACGATACGCGAAGCTTATATAGTTTATTTATCATCAATACGCAGAATGCCCGAATACCAGGAATGGCATACCAGCATCACTTTGAGTACGATACTATTTCAGTAAGATCGATTCGTGCGTATAATTACATCTGCGTATCATTAAAACGATGTATATTATTGTTCTGTCCTGATATGTGCTCACATTTGACCTTGATTTTCTGGAACTTAAATTGACCTGAACTATTGTTGATGGCAAGTTCTTAAACATTACTTCTGTTCTACAGAGATAATTCGTGTAGTTTGACCTGTATTAGAATATAAATCTGGTAACATCAACACTGTTTCTGTGATTCTAGTAATATTTCTATTTTCTGAAGGATTGGCTACTGTATTTAACGGCTGCTATAAGGTTATTTGATAACTCAGGATTGGCAGTATCAAACTGACCCTACCTTTCATGGTGATTAATATGTTACTAATAAAGCTACACATAAAAGAGATAGAGAAATGTCTTCAAATGAGCGTTTTTAAGAAATATGTTAATTTCTTAAAAAAGTTATTTTTTAAATTATTATTTTTATTTTTTTATAACAGTTAATCTGTCTGACCCCTGCTTGACAACTACACTGTGCTGAATGAATCATGGAGAGCCACCACTAATAATGATACATCAGTCATTAAGTGCTGACTTCTTAGTCACCTGGGCGAAGCCTGGTATCGTCTCTTTAATTAACTGGTTTAAATGCTCCAGATCCCAGACACATGTGTTGAAGTCCTATAGATGTAGCACCCATATTCCCCCTGTGGATACCTGCTGGACACCCAGCAGTTGAGGATGGAGTTGTCACTCGAGAGATGTCTCTTGTGGTCACTGGGACAATTACTGCTGCTTTATTATGGGTCTTTTCCCATTAAAAGTCAAAAGCCTGTCCAAGGAAATTATTACGTCTATGGACTGGTTAGGTCCAACTAAATGCAGTGCAGCATACTGTGCAGGTGATTATATTTACATGAGCTCTTTCTATACATTCATGATATTTGTTTCTCTGTTCATTAATCACTATTTTAATTTTCTTTAATTAAATTTTATTTTATTTTTTATTTATTCATTTAAACTTTCAGATGTTAGCAGGCGTAAGCTTTCAGCTCAGCCATAATCACTATGTGACCAACTTAACTGGTAATGTACTTTGTGACTCTATTGACATTTTCTGGCCTGATGCAGATTTGTACCACTGAATGAATGTGGGGAGTAGGTGTGTTTGTGTCAGTAGGTTAAGACTTTAGAGAAAGGTAGTTAAGGGCTTACTTTGTTTCAAACCACCATCTCTGACTCCACATAAACACTGTGTGATATGATCATTTTGCAATAAGTAAATGCAGGACAGGTGTTAAAACACTGATATTCACTAGGTCCAGTGTGTTTTATTTGCACAGAAGCTGCACCTGAAGTGGCCAATTCTACTAGAAAAATATAACAGCCTCTTTTTGGGATTTTTTGAGGCCTAAATGGCAGAATTTGTGATGATATTTGTGCCATTTTTTGTTTGTAACTTTACTACTGTTTAAATCTCTTGTATTCAGTTATGAGAGCAACTGGAAAGCAGGAAACTGGTGGTCCCTGTTTTTGTCTGATATCCATCTGATATTTATGAGAAATTAATTTCTACTCACCCAGGCAGCATAGTTGCATTAATATAGAATATAATCCACGTAACATTGCCCTGATACTGCATTTTACTTAACACAACTTGTCAAAAAGTTTTTTTTTTTTTTTGTCAAATTGCTTTTCCTAGCTTTCAAACTTTTAAGGAGCATGATAAACAGGCTATATATATAGATAGTGGGAACCCTCTTAATTATTGACTTTGGTGTTTTTCAATCAGACTATTGCCCCGGGTGTAATAGTTCATGGGTAGCTTTTTAGTGTGGATCGTGCACACTGTAATGGCTCAAAATACGCACAATCCTACACTTTGGTGAAGTATTCGTTCAGACACACAAACACGAATAAAATCGTTTGAAAAAATCTTTACAAACCATGGCGGGTTTGCACTACCAACAGTTTACTTAAGTAGGGAGTTTTAGATAAGGGGTTTTGTATTATAATAATCAGCCATTTAAGCCTGGTAATATATGACAAGACAGCCCAAAAGTTTGGGAAACATTACTATTTTTAATGTTTTTTTTGGAAAGAAAGTTTCGTCTGCTCTAAGCCTGCATTTATTTGATCAAAATAACAGAAAAAATTAATATTGTGATATATTATTACAATTTAAAATAATTGTTTTTAAATTTATCATACTTTAAATTATCATTTATTTCTGTGATGCGAAGCTGAATTTTTAGTATCATCATCACATGTCCTTTAGAATCCATTCTAATATGATGATACCTCATTATCAAGTGGGAAACAGTTTCTGCGCTTATATTTTTTCAGAAATGTGATACTTTTGTTAGGATACTTTGATGCTATAACAAGTAAAAAAAAAAAAGAAGAAGCTAGTTTTTTAAAATTAATATTTTGTGTAAGAACAATATACGACTAATGGTCCATTATTTCTTTCTTTTTTTAAAATAAAATCAATACTTTTATTCAGCAAGCGTGTTAACTGATAAAAGTGATAGTAAAGAAAATATATAATTAGAATTATATTATTAGAATTTTTTTTTATTTGAATAAATCAGTTCTTTTTAACTTTTTATTCATCAAATATTTCGACAGCAGAACTGTTTCCACACCAAATAAATCAGAATATTAGAATGATTTCTAATGACTGTGAATAGACTGGATGTTACATGTGCACTGAGGCTGGAGTACTGATGCTGAAAATTCCCCTTTCATCACAGGAATAACTTATTTTTTTTCAAAGTTATTCAAATAACACTATTATTTTAAGTTGTAATAATTTCACCAATAATTACTGTGTTTTTTCTGTATTTTGAAATCAACTAACTGCAGGCTTGATGAGCAAAGAAACTTCTTTCAAAAAACTTTAAAAATAGTATGTTTCCAAACTTTTGGCTGTAATGTATATATATATATATAATATATATATATAGAATATATATATATATATATATATATATATATATATATATATATATATATATTTTTTTTTTGTTTTTTTTTCTGTTGTTATATTTCATAGCACACCATGTGAAACCTTTTATAAACATCCCAAATATGGGTAGGTGAGGAAATCCAAATTTAAGTACATGTCAGCGAAGCTGTACAATTGTGCCAAGACGTATGACCAAATGACTTCCTCCCCAAAAAGACTACATTACTGTTAAGGGTGTAAGTATAATTAGGCACCAGTTGGTGTCCACCGCAAACCAAAGAAATAAGTGATGGGCAAAAATGACGCCTGATGAAGCACATACCCTGCGACATCAATATGCCTCCTTATAAGACGCCCTAAACGTACTGTTGTTCCTCTTTTGGTGAAGAAAAAGTCCCACCACATTTGACGTGTGTAGTAGAAGAGTAGGGCAAGGCTTTGGGACATTGACTGATTACTGCCAGGCAATTCGTCGTCTTTAAAGGACCGCTGCTGGTCGTGTCTGGTACAGCGCACCCTGTCGAGTAAACTGGCCTGTCAATCAGATCCGTTATTTTAACAGTTTAACATCACTGCACATTTCATTCATTTAACTTTACCTCCTACCGCAGGACGAGAAAATAAGTAGGTTGTTGATCGCACTCGCGGGTCTTCATGTGAGAAACTTGCTCATATTTTTCTGGCATAATGCAATTGTAAAAGTACAACCAAATGGCTTGTTTATAAAAGTTCCCATTGCTGTTGCGATGAAAATAAAACGGATAACCATAAATAAAGATTTGTACTAGGTATAAATGTGATATAGTAACTCAAAACCCCGTAAACTGTGTAAAAACCTCTAAGACCTAAAACCGTCGATCCGTGTGCGCATCACCACATTTGTAGTTTTTCTTAAAGTTTTATTCGTGTTGTCGTTCTGGACCGAATCCTTCACAAGCAATGGATTGTGGCCGGTTAGCCATTAGAGTGGGCAGGGATCACACTTCAAGAAAAAGTAGTACCAGAAATAGTAGACCATCCGGGGACGTTTGGGGCATACTCTTGTCAACATTACTACGCTTTGGGACACACTTATTCTAATCTACATACATTAGGAGGATTAGTAGAAAACATTGGGGACCAAGGCGTGGAGGACTATCTCTGACTGTTTCGGGAAAAGATTCAAACCATCCAGAGTGCCGAGCGCCATCTGGTGGTTAGTAAGAAATTAAGCAGCCAAAATACTGTGAGCAGCCACCACACATTACATAGGGCAGTGGTTTTCAACCACATTCCTGGAGGACCCCCACAACTGCACATTTTGCAGCAAGTGGTTCCCCATCTGGTGGGAGAACCCCCAACATTGTCATCATTTTAGATGTCTCCCTATTTCTAAAACCACACCTGATTCAAACGCCAGGCAGCCTCATAGCTGAAGACTCACAGTAGAGATGGCGAGATAGAAAGGATCATGAAGAGCTTGAAGCTCAGCGAAGTGGGTGACAAAAGGGTTCATGTCTGGAGGCTTCTTTGGATCGACAATACCACCTAGTGGCCAAAAGAGGAAAAAAAAGATATATAAAAGCAGAGGTGTAAAGTAAGGGGTCAGAGAAAGTAAAAGTCCTTGCAATATTGTTTATTCCACCACCATTGAACACTGCAGACAGCTGATTTTACCAGAGTAGGAACCAAATAATTCCTTTCAAGTCACAAACTTGTCCTAAGTCACATCACAGTCCCAAGAGGAGTGAAAGTCAATGAGATAATAAGAGCCAATATAATAATGATTGTGCATTAGTGCATGAAAACCTGTGTTATGAGGCGTTACAGGAGGACGGATGCTGATGTTTATTGGTTAGAAATGATGCCACCATCATGGAGATCAGTGTTTACGCTTCCGTTCGGGCTACTTGACCCTTGACTTTGTGTTAGATTTTTTTTTTTTTTAAAATTATTCGGAAAATGAATATGTGACTTATAAAGCATGTGAAATAAGGTGCGCTGTGCAGAGAAAACATTGATGACCAATTAATTGTGGAGTACCACCACAGTTTATTTCCCTAAAAATCAACTTTATTTTATTAATGTGTTCAGTATTTTAAATAACCAACCTTGTGGGAACTGCAAGCTTACCAAATGAACTGTTGGTTTAATAGTTATTAATGAATATACCACTTATTAAGACCTCTTAGTTCTTATGTAACACAAACACAGACATCATGACCCAACATATGAATATCCAGCAATGGGGACAGTCAACAAAAATGCTTCATGCTGCAAAATTGCGGCTTCTCTGTGCTACAACCTAGTAAAAAACTCCATCATGCACTGCAGCATGAATAGTTAATTGTCACCACTGTTGAGATATAATATGATAAGGTGCTCTTGTTTAAACGCCTGAGAGCCTGTACAACTTTTTTTTCTCGCTTCCAATATTTAAAAATTACAATAGTATTTGTTTTAAATAACTATTTTGCTTAGTTCAGTAGCCAGCTGAATATCAGTGTAACAAACCAAAGAGAGGACCTTCATCGAGGTTCATGGCAAAGCAAAAAAAGTGTAATTTAATTTGCTATCTCTCAGAAGCTTTAATTCATGCAATGTGTGAACATTTACTAGGTAACACAAACTGCAATGGCGTAATAAAAGAATTTACTTTGAATTGTTAAAAGGGTCAAGAGACCCAACCATAAAGCCAAACACTGAGTCATTGGTGGCCATCATTTTAACCCAATATAAATCATCAGACCCTCTGTAATTCTCGAATTAAATACCAAAAGGGGTCCAGGTGTTTTCACTAATGCACAATCATCATTCAATTAGGTCACTAATATCTCATTCACTCTTTGAGGACTTGAGATTTGACTAAGGATAGTTTGTGACTTGAAGGATGGACTTGAGTTCATGGGTGGAATAAAACATATGGCAGGATCTTTTTACTTTCTGACCCCTGGACTTTACACCTCTGCCTTTAATATATCTGCTTTTTTTTTTTGCACTCTTGGGTCACCAGCCGTGGCTATTGTGAGCAAATGAAGCCTCCAGAAATTAACCCTTTGTCAACCAATTTGCTGAAAAGTATACAAGCTTCATGAGGCTTCATCTCTCGCCATCAATAACTCCAAGACCTCACATGTGTGTCAGATAAGAGAGAGGCCCAAAAACATGCAGTGCTGGGGGCCTCCAGGACCAGATTGGGAACCACTGACATAGTGTTGGATGCGCGGCCATATGTTAACAACAGGATGGATTTAACAGTTAATGTACCACTGAATATGTTGGTTCTACTAATTTATGATGTCTAAACTCATGAAAAAAGCATGTGGAATCTGCTAAAATATATAGAGAAGGACTTAGTAAAGGTGAAAGGGCACAATATTTTTGAGTAACTAAAGTTAATAGGTGGTAAAGATCCCATGAGCTGTATTAGCACAGTGGTTCTCAGTTGCAGTCCTCACAACCCTCTGCACATTTTGTATGTTTTTTCTTTCAATTTCAGAGGTTTGTTCTGTTCGACCACAAATGTCGTACAAAGTGGACATCACAGGATGTGATTTTTTTACATGATCTCCAAATTCAAAGGGAACATATATGTTCCATTCAAAGGGCATTAAAATGTGTGAGACGTGAATTTAAATTGTATTTATTTACAGAGGTATGTTATGTCAATTCACACTTCTCAAGTAAGTTTAATCTGTGTGTGAAGACGCTGTAGGCATCAACAGGCATGGCGCCAGAATTTTTTCTCTACTGGTGCTAAGGGGGAGCTACGCTTAATGTTGGGGGTGCTGGCTGTAAGCATGGCTATAGCCCCCCAGTCCAGTGTAGGGCCATCACTGGGCATCAAATCAGGTGAATGAATGCTCCAAAGTGAATGGATTTCCAGTGCTCAGGGGTGAAAGAACAATGAAGAAGACCAATGCAGGGACCATGTATCAATCGGAACACATTTCATGCAAGGAGCTAGTTATCTGAATCAGGTGTGTTAAACAAGAGACATGCAAAATATGCTGAGTGGGGGGATGCATGGGACTGGTTAAAATAATGTATATATTTCACCTATCTGACAAGAAATAAAACACAAATGTTGTAAAGATTCTTGCCCTGGAAATCCTAGTTCCAGTTTGGCCAGCCACAAATGCCTTCTTTCCTCAGACAGATTTTTGCACACTTCTCTCTGATTTGTTTGAACTTTTGGCAGCCTATATAGTACTACAAATGTTTTTCCCAATCCGACCGATCTGTACAGCCATATATATATATATATATATATATATATATATATATATATATATATATATATATATATATATATATATATATATATAAGCATATGTGTGTGTGTGTGTGTGTATGTGATCTGTTTATCTGAATATGCTGTTTGTCACCGTTGTTGAGATTCATACACTGATTCTTGATGTGTGTGTGTGCCTAAAATAATGAATTTTGAAAAAGAAATCAGAACAGTTTGCAAGGGACCCTTACAAAATGTATAGCAGATACAGACTTTTTCACTGTGGCATCAAAAGTTGTTATATTAAATCAAGGAAATATAACTCAGAGAAAAGACTCTGAATGAGTTCAGTGATTCAAGTCACATAATGATTACACTAAAACATAATCATCACCACCTGATGACTTTCACTCTCGGCTTATCTGTCTGTTATAATTCAGTTATATCAGCCAAACAAAATTTAATGTTAAAAAGTCAAGGGTCAAGATCCCAACTAAAGCAAAACTTATTCTCTACATGGTTACTTTAATGAAACATAAAATCAACATCTAAAACCTTTTTAATTCCTCAATCGATCTTCTGTAGAACTTTCTGACAGAAATACAGTCAGTCTTGGTTATTAATAAGTGGACTGGTGCTGTGCTGTTTGTGGGGTTGTTACACCTCAGATCTTTAGGATTTTAAATGGATTCTTATTTCAGTTTATTTTATCTAAGGCTGTGTCTGAAGTCAGTTTTAGTTCGTGTGTTTTCTCTTTTCTTCAGTGATTCGGTTTGTTACAAAGCACTGTTCATCACTAATTCCAATTACACTCAATTAAATCACTTAATTACGTCATTGGGTTACGTTCAAGGAACTTACTGGTTTAAGGACCAAGGTCAGTCAAAACCATTTTCAATGCAACGGTTTGAGTATACCCTAACTGTGTTTGGGTTTTTTAAGAGACCAGGCTTAATTGTTTTAATACTGTAATCGACTGTATTTTCTATCGCGCTTCACCTAATCCTACATCGAAACCATTTTTAGATTGAAAAAAACAAACCAAATTCTCAGAAAGATGATTATAATTGATTTTTTATATTTTGATTACTGGGACACTGAAATGTCCCTCATAAATCAGACTTCTCGTGAATAACTTCGCTCATAACCCATGCTCAACTTATGACAACCTGTATATCCTTAGTCCCAAGGCATATACTTTCCTTTTAAACCGATTCCTTACATGTTCCTCTTCTATTTTAATTAGCAAAGAAACAGCAGTGATCGGTATTAATAGGTTTTCACAGACCCTGAATGGGTTGAAGTCATGTGCGTTGGTGTCATCTCTTGATGTTTCTTCTCCTTCGTCTTCTCTCTGACTGCACAGAGTCAAGTGTATCAGCTCCTGCTTAAACCATCCAATACTTTCATTACAAACCATGGGGACATGACAAAGTCTTCCTGAGAGCTTTCAGTTTCACTATTGATTTGATGATGATACACTCACATGTATTTTACATTAATTCCTCAAAAACACAAAATACACAAAGATGTGTGGGAACTTGATACTTGTTTCCTGATGTTGACATTTAACAGGAGTTCTCCTATAAAAATAGCCTTCTGAAACTGTTTATATAAAACATTTTACAGATCATATGCTGCATATACACTGTGTGACTACTAAAATCATTTATAAATCAAAACATACTATACCAGTATTTATTTAACTTGATAGACCATTCATTTTTACACTTTTAAATAGTTAACAAGTGGGACACGCAGCTAAAAATTGCAGATGCCACTTGAGGGCACTATAAATTGAAAACACGCAACTAAAAATCTAAAAATCCAATATAGCCACACTATAAAACTATAAACACACACTTGAGTAAAACGTGGAGGTCAGGTCAATTCTCAGTTGTTCTTGTACACATGAGGTGACACTTACACTTACTACACATTCTACAAAAATACAAAATAACAACAAAACATTCTTCAGTACTTCTAAAACAGTATTTTTACTTTTTTGGACAGTTTGCACCTAATATTTATATGAAAATATTAATGCTATCAAATGGCTTTGTAAGTCAAACAAATTATGGGGTTCTCCAAGATGGTACAGTACATGCTAGCCAGTGATGCCACTACACCGGGGCTATATTTATTTCTTTATGAAATAACTTTGAGGTCATGAATATCAATTACTTTCTTAGTACCCACACATATTGGTCTAGTCCCCCTTAGCACCAGTGTAGAACACACCACAACTGGGTAAAAACATGAATTCACTTCTGTACTCAATAAAATTTGTTGAAAATTGTTACATCCAATATTATTAAGTAAATGTAACCACATTAGAAGTAATTAGAATAATCAAATGAGCTACTTACAAGGCAATGCATTCAAAATGATGTAAAATAACATGACAAAAAATAAGTAAAGGTATTTTACAAAATAGTGGTTTTGTTGGACAAAACGGAAGACCCTGGCGGCAGCCTGCATATCGGAGGCGGGGTTGCACATGTTAACCCAGCCCCCTACCTACTCTGATTGGTTTTCGATCCGTCTGTTCATATGCATACATGATAGGAAATGTGTGCGTAGTTGGTGTGACACTGTTAAAAACAGTACACTATATGTACTTAATAAAATTGTGGCAACAGATTACAAGCATATTAATTAATTAAATTTAACACATAAGAATTCATTAGAATTAATCAAATGAGATGCTTAGAAAATAAAGAATAAAAGATCAGCTGAATTTGTTTTGTTTGGACATCATTTGATCTGATTTATGAGTTGGTTGTGTCTTATCAACAACAGGCCCTAGTTAAAGTATAAGGTCTGATTATTAGAAGCATTTCTGATCAAAACATAAAAATAAAAATAAAAATCTTTCATTTAGGCACACAGACATCAATAATCAGGCTGAGAACCTCAACAGTGGTGACCATCAAAAAGCATGTTGCACTGCATTCTGGGTGCCACCAATCAAAACTCATTTATGGTTCCCATCATGCTTTGCGGCATGAATAATTTATGAGATAAATTGTCTTAGCTTTATTCTTAATATTTTCTTTTATTTTTATTTTTTTATGCAATTTTTAGTAGCTTGTTTTGTGATGCTTACAGTTCATCTGTTTATCTGAATATGCTCTTTGTCACCATTCTTGAGATTCATACGCTGGTTCTTGATGCCACTGTGTGCCTAAAACAAGGTGTCCCTTCCCCACTACAAATTTTTTCTTAATCAGAATTCTTAAACTCTGGATTTTACAGAAAAATTTGGGTCTTCTATTGTTGAATTACAGGGGCTGCTATATTGGTCTATTTATAACACTCAGGCCAAACAATGGTTATGTAAAATCATAACCAATGCCCCCTGAACATCTTTACTCTTAGCATATCTAGCTGTTATACCCAGTTACAACAACTATACAAAATGTATTATTAAAAGTCAAGGGTCAAGAGCCCAACTAAAGCAAACACTGATCACTATAATTATGGGACGGCATACGCCATCTTTTCTCCCAGTGCGATCCTGTTTGTGAACTTTAGGTGTCTCAAATAACCCTACTTGTAACCTGAAGACACAAACTCTGAACAGGACAAGAGGGGTAAACCGCAGCCTGGAGCAATGGCCGCGCTAAAAGGTGGGCGCATGTTATGTGCCAAAAGGTTTCCCTCATTGGTGAAACGTACAAGGCAAGGTGCTGCAATGCTAAAGATGTATTGTAAAAAAAGATGGCTTAGCCATATACCTTTAATCAGATTAAAGGAAACCATAAATTCTTAAACAACCATAAAACCAAATTTAATTCCTTCCACAAAACGTATGCTTAATGAGACAAGAATATTATTTAAATTACTTTTGAAAAGTACTCCCCAAAAACTTCATATTAAGGTTTACTGATGTCATCAACAATTTCTCTAAATTTATAACTTGATTTATCAATAATCAAAACAAGTTACAAATTATTTTCTTTGAGAATACAAACGTCTCTTAACACGGTTAGTCACACTAGCTGTTCTTAAATTAAAGTCAAAAGTTGTATTTGTTAACATTAGTTAATGCACCGTGAAGTGAACTAACAAAATAAACGACCAGCTGTATTTTTTATTAACTTACAACGTTTATTAAACACTGTATCAAATGTATTGCCTATAGTTAATGTTAGTTACTTCAAGCATCAGTGTGTCAAATAAAATGAAACCTTATTGTAAAGTAAGTTACCTTGAAAAAAATGTTTTGCCTGATAGAGAAAAAAATATATAGTTGACAAAAACCACTAAATTATAAAATTTTAAAAATTAGTCAGAAGAGTTTGGCAACACTTGCTTTATGTTAGAGATGCCAGACAAGCAAACGAGACACAGCTTTATCCACACACCTAAAACATTTGTTAGCTTTTCAGTTTCAGTAAGCCAATTCCAAGTAAAAAAATAACATATATAGATAGATAGATAGATAGATAGATAGATAGATAGATGAATAGATAGATAGATAGATAGATAAGATAGATTAACCACTCATTTCATTCATTTCATTCACCGAAGTAGCAGTCCGCAGAACAGAATCCCGCCAAACTCTTTTGTGCAGCTGCTGAAGACCCCCTTCTTTCCAGCTGGTATCCAGTGGTGTTTCTGTAGATGTGTCCACAGCCATCACACCTGCTGAGCTCAAACTCACTCTGTACACAGCAAAAAATCCAGAGTGAAATCAACTCTGCTGGGAATACATGTGAGACCACACTCAAGAGTGTGAAAGTGTTAAAATAGGAGTGTTAAATTAACACTGAAGCGGAGTTAAAGTTAATGAGATAATTAAGTGATTAACTGAGTGATGATTGACCATTATTGACAAAACCTGATGTTAACGAGCAGAATCAACAAAGACAAAAATCACATTTTTTTATGTCACCATTATAGTGGTCAGTGTTTGCTTTAGTTGGGCTCTTGACCCTTACTTTTTTAAAATTAGATTTGGTTTGGCTGCTTGTAATGGAGTTATAAAACAGACGGGCAAACAAAAAATATTGGTTTTCCTGAATCACTGAGTTAAACTTTCATTGTTGGTTATTGCAGCCGAATGATTCTTCAGCATAGGATTGCC
>NC_056572.1:34299731-34299798 GCF_018340385.1 Cyprinus carpio | reverse complement strand
TCAGGGCATGACAAAACTTCTCCAGGCCCCAAAAATACCCTTAGACTCCAGAGGGTTAAATGCCATC
>NC_056572.1:34299363-34299460 GCF_018340385.1 Cyprinus carpio | reverse complement strand
GAGTGTGGTCTCACATGTACTCCCAGCAGAGTTAATTTCACTCTGGATTTTTTGCTGTGTGCTTTCTCAGCGTCTCCAGGAGTGGTCTTTGACAGTC
>NC_056572.1:34298980-34299144 GCF_018340385.1 Cyprinus carpio | reverse complement strand
TTATGAACTTCATAAACATTAAGATGATGGTCAGGCAGTGAAAAAGTGGAGTAGATACAAAAAAAGATTAAAATATCTGTAGTACAGTATCTTCCTTATATTGAAGTGAAAATGTAAAATTGATTAACAGTGCAAAAATAAATTATGCATATGGAAGTGTGCAT
>NC_056572.1:34274379-34298966 GCF_018340385.1 Cyprinus carpio | reverse complement strand
GCTTAAAAATAACCCTGCTGTGTGCAACGTTCTGCTTTAAATATTTTCCTCCGGTTTAGGGATGTTTCAGGTTTGCTAAAAACGACAAATTTGACTGATTGTCATTTTCCAGCAAATAAGAAAAACTTACAATTATGTTACTGCTACAATATTGTGTTTGGATTATTTTGATAAAGATAAACAAATGAATTAAAACAATGGTCACTTACAACATCATTTCCTTTTATATTGCTCTGGGAAAGGGTTCTTCAACAACCAGTGTGTTGGCAACTTGAATAGACTTCTTAACCTTCACTCTTCACTCTTCTCCTGTACCTCTATCTTTCTGAACTACTCCTGCAGTAGTTGGCTACCTATCCAGAAAGTTAGAAAACAAACTCCTGAATTGATTTTTTTTTTTGATTTTGTCCTTAATCGTTCTTCATGATTGTGCATTGACTTAGTAAGTTTTAAGAGCAGTACTGTGGTAAATACTTAGTATACGTACAGGATGTATTCTGTACTGTATTGCACAAAAGGATACAAACTACCAGCTCTGAGAGCTTCGCTGCAGATGGTTCATCGTTGTCCCTCACTGTACCTACAGGATTTCTGTCAACAACTAAACCAATTACTAAAGCTGCAAGATATAACGCAAAGGGAAAATTATGATCGTATTGTAACAAGCTATCTTAATATACATATTTGTGGTATATAAAGTATAGATAAACGTATGATGAATAATTACCTCACGTCTTATCGCCGCCACCTTCTCTTGTCTAAGGAAATTACATACATGTATATTTACCGCTGATTGGCCAACACAATAAAACTCCTTTCACCAATGAGAAACCTTTTGGCACACCCCTACCTTTTGGCACGCCCCTACCTTTCGGCACGCCCATTGCTCCAGGCTGCAGTTACCCCTGTCTCGAACATGATGACTGTATCATATCTATGTAAGCAACAAAAATGTGAATTTGTAAAAAAGCTGACGTCATGTGCATGCATATAATGTTTTCACAGGGTGTTTCATGATCGCCAACTACTGGCCTGGCATGTATAACATAGTATTCTTTAGCACAGTGTTTTTGTGTTTGTTTTTTTTTTTTCAATGAAATCAATATTTTTGTGTAAATTTTACTTAATTTTTTCATGTTTTTCTATTCATTTTGAATGGTTGCTTGTAAGCATCTAATTTGATTATTTCTAATTAATTCTAATGTGTTAAATTTAATTAATAATATTGGATAGAAAATTTTAAACAATTTTATTGAGTAAATAAAGTGAATAATTTTTTACAGTGTAGGCACGTATTGCTGTGTTTTTATTACGTTGCTTTAGGTACGTATTGCGGCGGTTCATAATTCAAATATCCGGGGAGTGTTGCTAAAAGTTTATGATCTATGGTGTTGGAAAAATCCCCTACATTAAACCAACCTTAAATCTACCCGATGTATAAACAAAGCAAAAATGATATAAAAATGCATTTGTTGTCACAACCGTGCCATTTAAAGTTCCTTATGCAGGTGTGAATTGTTTTGCCGAAGCATAGATTCACCGGATTTGTACCGGAGCTCTTCACTTCTCAAGTGCAACTCCATACTGAGTGAGCTACTGAACGAACCTACTGAATATGAAAACCCATAAATAAATGAAGCTGGATATGTGACGCTAACGTTCAAAGTATCAGTTTTGAAATCTCGCGCAGCATGTTGAAATTGTTTTGAATATATACATAATATTCCTCAAGTAATTGTGCGAAAATTTGGCTTTATTAATTGAAACTGTGGACCTGTAAATCATACTTTGTGTGAAAAGGAACAGAGGTGGGAAGTACAGGGGCCAAAGAGTAAAAGTCCTGCCATATTTTTACTCTACTCATGAACTTAGCAGCTGATTTCAGCAGAGGAGGAACCAAGTAATTCCTTCCAAGTCCAAAGGAGTCTGGAGTTAAATCTCAAGTCCTCAAAGAGTTAAAGTTAATGAGATAATTAAGTGACTAATTAAATGATGATTGTGCATTAGAGATGAACACCTGCTGTTATTGAAAATTACAAAGGATCAGATGTTGATGTTTTATTGGTTAAAATGATGCCACCATCATGGAGATCAGTGTTTGATTTTGTTGTGCTAGATCTCTCTTTATAGCTCTGTATGTGGTGTTGTGGAGAAAAGAGAGCAATGATATTCGATGAACATATAATCATAATGAGCTGGTTTGATTATATCCAAAATAATGTTTTTTTTTATTTTCATTATTTTTTTTCATAACTTTAAATTTTCAATAATCGTCCCAGAAAAACATGAATTTGTGAATTACATTTTTGCACTGTGTTTCTTAATCGCCAACTACTGGCCTGGTATGCATAACATAGTATTCATTAGCATAGTGTTTTGTTTTTATTTCTCAAAGAAATGTTTTTTTTGTTTTGTTTAAACTTATTTTTTTTGTGCTATTTGACTCATTTTGAATGGTTAATTTCTAAGGATCTCATTTGATTAATTCTAATGAATTCTTATGTGTTAAATTTAATTAATAATATTGCTTGTAATCTGTTGCCACAATTTTATTGAGTAAATATAGAGTATCACTTTTTATAGTGCACTAGTGACCAATAAGAGGAGATAGGTTTAGATTTTATGTCCATTTATAAAAAAAAACAGAAAAAATAAACGTTCATTGTTATACTTTGCTTTTACAGTATTTCAAAAATATTAAAAGATACAGTGCAAATGGTTATATTGGACTGAGATTACTCTCCAAAGTTTTGTCTGACTTTGCTGAATTTTCATTTGCTGTTCTGTTTTATTGTTGTTCATGCTGATTTTTGTCATTTCAGTTATAAATATAACACTGCGGGAAGGATGCACCGTAAGTTGAGTTTCTGAAATTGAAGTTTTAGAGTTGGACTCACAGCTTCTAGCAGTTCTAACAGATTCTATCAATTAAGTCCAAAGCACAATAAGATATGCATTGGCATATATTTGATATGAGAATGTACTTTTCTAGCTGATTTGTGCACAAATGGTGTTACAAAACATGATTAAAATCACAGAGTCTGCTTTATTTACCGTATAAAGAACAATTGTGATTTTAGAGTCAGCTCTCTGGAGGATGTTTTCAAAATCTTCTTGAGAAGATAGAGAACATTACAGCTCAAGTGCTGCCTTTTGATGTAAGTCTTACATAAAAATTTAAAAAGAAATTCAAACCTCAACTGAGCTTTATATGGTAAATACAATTTGAATATGGTCTTCAACACTTTAGAGAAGATTTTAGAGTCATCAGCTTGAATATGGTCTTCAACACTTTAGAGAAGATTTTAGAGTCATCATCATCATCTAACCCAGCTGAACTAGCCTCCTATGGAAACCGTGTGTTAAAAACCAGTGAGAAACTCATTTCTACATTAGTGAAGCCGACAAACACAAGTGACAATGTCAGTTTTACTCTTGCTGCTGCAGGTAAGTGGATACACTATTATTATAGCTGGTGACCAGCGTCACCAGCGGCAGTGGTGCTTCTCAACACTTCCGAACCAGTGAATCATTTTGTGAAGCAATCGGTTCAGTTGATTCAAGTTTTGAAAATGATCTTTGCTTCTCCCAGTTACAGGTTTGTTAGACCTACAGTGTTTTGTGAATATCATTAACTACTCTTGGGAAAAAAAAATAAAAAAATTCAAGGGACATTTTTAAACATTTGGTTTTGTACAAAACAAGTTGGGGAATTCAAGCATTTGAGTACTTGAGTATATAGTGTACTGAATTAACTGGAATGTACCAAAACCAGAAGAGTTCAACTACATCAGAAAAATGAAAACCCAACAAGAGTTGTTTCATTTGTTTGTCTTTTGTGCAAATTCAGTGATTGGGTTGGACTTTACTCCAATTCCAACTTTAATTTATCATAAATGAGTACTAAATACCCTATCCTTGTTTATATGTGTTTAGAGGGAGTCAAGTTTTCATGGTTGGAAAACAGGTCACCTTAGGATAAAAATCCTCGAATTCGACACTCCACAAATTCTTCTGTGGACATCGATCTCACTGGGATAAGCTAAGAGCAATGAAAGTATAAGCCAGAAAATATTTTTTGAGTGTGATTAAACAAGGTATGAAAAGTGTACATATTACTATACCATTACCACTAAACCGCATTTGATTCTTTCTTTTTTGAGAGTTATTGTTTTTACATAGTATTTCATGAAAATGTCTGTTTCTGTCACACAGAATCAGGGGCTAGCAGGGCTTTCATAGCAGGCTAAGCAACCACGATGGAGAATCTACTGGTGCGACTTCTTCCCAACACATCCAATGACAATGCATAAAAACCAAAACTTGGTGTCCACTGTGATCTCAGCTACTCTTCCCAAAACCACCAACACCAAACTAACTAAACTAGCCAACTTCACCCTCAGACACACACAGAGTGAGAGACCGGAAATGTGCTTTTGTTTTATCAGAGCACTGATGAACATCTGAAAACATCTAATATCTAGTGTTCTGATATTTTCTCTTGCTTTTTGTAGAGTTTGATCCCCAAATCTATTCTCTTGGCCCTGTGTGTATACTGGAATATCAGCGAGTGGATTGTAGATGGTTGTTTGTTTTAAAGACCAACAGCAGCTGGCTAATTGTGTGTCTTGGTGATCATCTGTCCACATTCGCTCATCATGCAAACCAGTCACCACCAAAGGTACAGAATATTTCTAGTGAACACTGAAGAACAGCACAGATTTGACACCAAGTGTTCTCTCTCCTCACGTTTTCAGAGCCGACTCACTGATGGAGTTGTTGGAATTTGGTGTGTGTGGATCGTGGGCTGGTGGGTTCTTCAGTTTGGCCCCTTGAGCACTGCCCTTGTCCTCCAGAAAGAGGGAGGTGCTTAGCAGTGGATTCCTGTGTGTGATTGGATATCTGGTTGCTAAATATATTTGTGTGTGTGTCTGTCGGTCTGGTTCCTGAAGGCTACGGCAGCGAAGAGTGAGTTGGGGTTTTCTTGGAAAGCTAAATTGTATTTTAATGAATAAGACTCTAGTTCATCTTATTTTTAATTATTTAAATTTAAATATATTTAAATTACAAGTAATTTGACTCAGTGGTCAATACATTCATCCATGTTTGTTTATTTATTACTTTACTGTATATTCTATGAAACAGCTGCTGGATTAAAATGGACAAAGGCTTCATCTGGAGTTTTTTGGGTCCTGTTTGCGTCATACTAGCAGTAAACACATTTCTCATTTTTCATGACTTTGATTTGTATTAAAAGGGAAACAGCGATAAATTAAGGTCGCTCTACTTTTTCTGCAGTTGAACATGATTCTCTTCATCAAGATCATCATCGCTCTGAACTCAACTCTTAAAAATCTCAACGCTGAAGTTTCACAGATGAAACAAACCAAGTAACAAACATTCAGTTTTATTTGTTATATAGAAAACCACATTTAGTCAATTTAGACATATTTACTCTCTTTCTTTCTCTGCAGGATTATAGTATTTAAAACACTGGCTCAGTGTGTGGTTCTTGGTTGCTCCTGGATTCTGGGTTTCTTCACTAATGGCAGTGAGGTGCTGGAGATCCTCTTCCTGATCTTGAACTCCCAGCAGGGAACCTTCATCTTCCTGATCTACTCTGTCTTCAATAATGAGGTCAGACTACACTCAGTTTTCCACCATGTTCCATCTCTCTGTCTCTGTCATTCTATCATTCTATCTCTGTCGTTCTATCATTGTAACTTATCTGATTGCACAGAATTAAAACCTTCAAACTCCAGACTTTTAAAGCTACTTCAAACTTTCAGGACAGACTTAGTCAAGTTAGAGACAGTGCATGGTAGAAAAGTAAAGCATCGGTATTTACTAATTTCTTCTCTTAACCCTGTGTGGTATACAATGTGGTTTCAATGAGGAAAAAATGTATATATATTTGTGATGTTTTTAATTGTGATGTTAAAACATTACAACTAGTGTTGTTTCAAGGTAAAACATTCAAAATCACCATAATTATTTTAATATGCACCTTATCCTTACAAGCATGAATACACACACACAGGGACCTGAATGTGCACAAGCACATGACACCTCTCTGCTTGTGAAAGTTGAGGAAGCAATCACATAATATATGCAGATATATGTGATGTACTATTCTTATAAATGCATAACAAAATCAAGCAAAGCTGCAAATAAATTTAGATAGTTCTAGCTTTTTTCCTTACAAATATCATATACCTATTATGTAACGTTTTTGAAAATACTTCTTAACTTAACAGTGAAGTCATGTGACATGCATGTCTTGAAAGTGGAAACAAAATGGACCCCCGTGGGACACTTTTTGCATTTCCATAGAGGGATAAAATACCTTTTCTTGCATGTCTCATTCTTACATGCCTCTCGTCTCATTCTTGTCCAGGTCAGGCAGCAGTACAGGAAGTTCTTCAGGTGTCTTTGCTGTGGTAAACAACACCGAGGACTACAGCATCAGTAGAAAATGAGAGAAGTGCCATTATTATATTGTAAAACACCACTACAGCAGTAACAATGATTTTAGATATTACATGCCTCTTTCTGCTCCTTTCTATAAATATTAGTGATTAGTCTAACATTATGTCATAAGTCATTAGTTATCTCTATTTGGGTACAAGAATATTTAGTGTAAGATGGTAGATGGTTTCTTTAAATAGTTTTCTTATTAATATTAATCAGTAAATAACTTCAACATGAATGTTTCCTTTCATTTTAATTGGTGACTTCAAATGAATATTATTTTCAATAAAACATCAACATCTAAAACTAAGCTTCTCTAGTCATCTTACAGAAAGAAAGTCAGTCTGGTTAGTAATGAGTGAAGCTGTTGCTGCTGTTTGTGGAGTTGTTTAATCTTCCTCTGCGGGTCGTCAGAGATTTAGTGTCTTCTTGCAATTTCAGTTTGAGTTCATCTAGGCTGTGTTCAGTCTGCAGGCAAATCAGTTTGTTTCTGCAAATCAGATCTTTTTAGGCCGTTCTCCACACACTATTAGTTTTGATGTTATTGTTGTGTGTCACATTAAGCGTGATGCAAAAGTCAGTTTGAAATCAACCAGGCAACCAGAGCATCAAACTGAGATGCATCTGCAAAAATCTGATTAAATTTGCGAACAAACCACTTCCATATGTATTTGAAAAAAAAAAAAAAAAATGATTTCATGTGTTTTTGTTGTTGTTGTTGTTGTTGTTGTTGTTGTTTTGCTGGCCACCCACTAGGAATTTTTCATGTTCACGGGGAATGTTTTATTTATGCAAGTTTTATTTTAGTTCCCAGAATGTTCTGTAAAAGGTAGGATAGCATTCTCTAAAAACATTGTAAAAATGTGTATTGATAACATTGTTGACGATATCCTCGTCTAATAAAGCTTCCCATAACACTAGATGTGGGCGTCTATTGCTCAAGTCAAAATTTTTGGTTGTTGGAAGTGAAGGCCAACCTTTGTTTGATGTCAAGCTCCAGCATAAATAACTCCAAAAACAGCATTACCAGTTACACTTATTAAAAATAACACCAATTAATTACCCTAACAAATTCAAAAAACTACATACTAATATAAACTATTAATTAATATGTTGATGGTTTATTGAAAATAATAGTTTGGTTTTGACATCACCATTATGGTGATCAGTAGTTAGGCAGTATGACTCAGACTTTTCAATGTTAGATTTTACTTGGTTGTTGTAACAAAAACGATGAGAGAAAAGTGTGATCAGGTGATGTTGGCTACTTGTTGATGTTAAAGGGGTCATATGATGCTGCTAAAAATAACATTATTTTGATTCTGTAATTCAAGGTTTTTGCTTTCAAAACATGCTTTCAAATGACATAACATTAGTAGTGATAGTTCACAGAAAAATGAAAATTGTGTCATCATTTAGGCTACTCAATCTCATGTCATTCTAAACTCATTAAATTTGAACAAAACTTTTTGTTGTTTTTGTCCAACTGGGTCCAAAAATGGTCAAGCAGTTATTCATGCTATAAATCAGATCACTGACAACAAGAGCTTCATGTGTATTGTTTCATTGATAGAAGGACACACACACACATAAACAAAATCTGACTTTTTATGTGTGTGTGTGTGTGTGTGTTTGGAATTTGAATTTGAAAAAAAAAAAAAGATTTGGTTACATAATTAAATGTAATTAAGGTTCAGCCCTATTTTGGTTGGCTGGTTGGTTAGTTTATGTTCTTCTTTCTGGTTAGTCTACGGTTTGTTAGTTTATGTTCTGCTCTCTAAATATTTCTCTGGAATTCTTCATGCAGATCCTGAATAGCAGAGGTGGGACTTTCAAGTCACAAGCAAGTCTTCAAGTCAAATCCCAAGTCCTCAAAGGGTTAAAGTTAATGAGATAATTAAGTGACTAATTAAATGAAGATTGTGCATTAGTGATGAACACCTGCTGTTAACAATCAACATCACTGAAGAAAAGAGAAACACAAGAACTACCGCTGACTTTAAGCACAGCCTTGGATGAAATCATCTGGAAGGAAAAATGTTCACCAATTCCAGAAAAAGATTTCGTGAAACTATGAGCAAAAAAACCTACACTGTTTCTCTCTTTCAACAAGCAAAAGCAAGTTACAATACAGTTAAATGGTGCCACCTTTTATCTCTAAATGGTAACGACGATAGTAAAATGCTTTTGAAGACTTTACTGTACTGGATGTGATGGTGGACATAAAACTTTTGATAGATGTCTAGAAGTTCAGGGTTAATAATAATATAAAATAATATTCGGCCCGGCTCTATTGTTGCAGTCTAGGTCGATTATTTTCTATGTTGTAATGAACAAATTTTGTTGTAATGAAAATAACAGGAATATTTAAGATCATATTTACATTTGAATCATATCTCATGTCAAATAGATATACAGATTACATATAAGTAGATATATTACACACAAATTGCATTGATATGTTTTCATACATATCTGTATATTATTTTATATTTTATACAAACGAAATATAAAAGTTTGGGTGTAAATGACACAGTTTTTTGAATGGAAGAGTGGAGAAAACTAACAACAGAATGCTTCTGTAATTTATATTTTCACAATAAATCTGTGAGTTAAATTTTTTTCCTTACGTGTTACCCACTACGTCTGTGCCGATCACCATTAGCAGGCTACAAAAATCTGTATATGAAAGCTCTCGTGGCTTTATGAGTCTACTATACTGCACCAGATAAATATTGTTTGAAACTTAACAGTCAGACCTAAAGATCCGGTTTGAACAACAGTAGCACCTCAGCAGATATGATAGACTACGTCATCAGCGCGTTCTGTATTGCAGACCGAGTGAGAACAGAATTATTAAATATAGTATATATTACATAAATGTATTAATGTAATTTTACAGTAGATAATAATGATGTCCTTTAGCATACAGTATTTTGACTTATGATAATAATGGGGTGCTACTGATAGCCTTACAGTTGCTAACAATTTAATAGTTGACAAAACTACACTGTTAAAAATCGCTGTAAAAAACTGCCAAATTTTGACAGTAACATACTGTTTTTCATTAAAACACTGCATTCTGGGTAATATTCATCATTTTCGAGAAAGTGGCCTGCTGCTATATATCGTAAATTTACAACGTTCAAAGTCGACACTCAGAGGCTGTGTTTCAAATCACACCCTACACCCTTATTCACTATTCCCTACATGAGTTTACTAATATAGTCCACCTGACAGAGAGAATGAAAACTAACAGCTGCTGTTAACAAGCAGAATCACTGAAGAAAAGAGAAACAAGACACACACAAGAACTACAACTGACTTCAGCCACAGCCTTAGATGAAATCAACTGAAGATTTAAACAATCAACAAACAGCTTTACCAGCTTCACTCATTACTAACCAGACTGACTTTATTTCTGTCAGATCAGAGATCAAAAGATCTTATTGAGAGTAACAGAGATTTAGATGATGATGTTTTACTATTTCGTTTGACGTTACCATTGTGGAGATCAGTGAACACTTGCACTTGTGAACTTTGCACATTGTTTGATTGGTATATTTGTGTTTTAGTGATACATTTATTATAGCTATAATTATTTGGGTGGTCAATTGATTATGGCTGGTTTTGTCAACCATTATTAACTAGACTGAGTTAAAATGTTGCTAGAATAATTTGTTGTTGAAACATATGTGCGAATTAAACATATAATTTTTTTTTTCTTTATAAGATTGAACAATAATGTGACAACCAGAACATATGGATATGAGAACAGTTTGGGCTGAAATATTTTGAGTTTCAGTGTCAGAAAAAGACATCAACAATCAGCATGTGAATCTCACTTCAACAATGGTGACAATCAAAAAGGTTCATGATGCAATGAATGCTGGGTACCAGCACAGGATAAAACTCTCATCCATGACTCCCAGCATGCAGCATTGCGGCACATGAATGCACGCTTGTACTTTTTGCCTTAAATAACAGGTAATTTACTGGCAGCAGGGGTGCCAGTAAGGTACTGTTAATTTACAGCCTCAGCCGCATCTACAACTCTTAATTTTTTACGGTGTTTTACCATAATTCTACCATGGAAATTAACTCCACCTTAACCGTTTCCAGACAGTTTGAAGTTTCAAACTAGCATTCATAATGTATGTTATTACTGTGGAACTTATTGTTCATTTTGAGTCCATTGAGAAAAGAATATTTAATATTAAAAACTGCAAGCTTGCTGTGTGTAATAATAAAATGTATAAATGCATGACTTTTACTCAAAATCACTGCAGTTTCTGACTTCATCAGCTATAACACATGCATGTGCTGATACTCAACTACAGAGATCGGCATCACTGTATCAGTGACTCCACATTTCTTTATATAAAGCAGCAAAACATCAATGTTTGTGCCTCATCATTGACTGAAGCACAGACTCTACTCTCCAGCACAATGGTAAACCACAAAACTACATTAAACTAACAGATCTCTCTTGTGCAAAAACACATTAATACAGTTGAGTTCTGTATTTACTCTCCTTATCAGAGTATGACTTTGCATAACTTTTTTTCTATGGATGAATTAGCTAAATATTTTAGTCAAATTAACTTTTCTTTCATTTGGTAAATCTGACTTTTACGCTTTTACAGTATATTGCTGTTTTTTCTTGACTTATCCACAACAAACTGCAGAAAACCAGTTTTTCTACAGTTTGTTTCCTGTAAATTAATTACAGTTTATTACTGTTAAATTATGTTTTTTCTTCATCTTAAATCTTTAACCCTTTAAACCCCACAACAAAATCCTCAGTTTTAAATGAACACTTATAATGTGTGCACCAGAGGTGGGACTTTCAAGTCACAAGCAAGTCTTCAAGTCAAATCCCAAGTCCTCAAAGGGTAAAGCACAGAGATAATTATGACTAATTAAATTGAAGATTGTGCATTAGTGATGAACACCTGCTGTTAACAATCAACATCACTGAAGAAAAAGAGAAACACGCGAACCACCGCTTGACCCTAAGCACAGCCTTGATGAAATCATCTGAAGGGAAAAAAATAAAAAAATTGCTACCATAATTGTGGTCAGTATTTGCTTCAGTTTGGTCTTGAGCCTTTAGGGCAGTTTTTGCTAAATTTCCTTCTAAACAATTGCATTATTGTTTCACAGCAAACATTTGTGCAATGCAGAAACAAATCTTGAACTAGCAGGTAACTTTATGCTTTTGATGATTGTGTGATTCTTGATTAAATTTCTTGATTATTCTTAAAAAAAAGAGAGAACTCTCATTACACAAATGCCAGCATAATGCTTCATTATTAAGAAAAAAAGACACGTTAGGATTAGGCATTTAGCCATGAACATTTAATCATATGATCCTCAACAGTGGTGAATATAATTATTCATACTGCAGTGCATTATGGGAGTTTTTCATGTATTGCAACATGAAGCATTCTGTTGATTGTCACCATTGTAGAGATTCATATGCTGGTTCTTGATATCTGTGTGTATCTAAAAAGCACAAAGTTCAAATTTCTATATGTGTTACACAGATTTAAAATTAATTCTCTGTAAATATTATTGCAGTACTTTCTGTTGGCTGTAGTTTCACCTGGATGATAATTCAAAAACCTAAACATATGAAAACAAACAAACAAAAAATTATTATTTTAAATATAATCATACCAGCTCATTGTGACTATATATGTCCTTTGTATAGTCACTGTTCTCTCTTCTCCACAACACTATATACATAGCTACAGAGGAGATCTAGCACAGTAAAGTCGGAGGGTCAAGAGCACAACTAAATCAAACACTGATCTCCATGATGGTGGCATCATTTTAACCAATAAAAACATCAACATCTGATCCTCTGTAATATTCAATAACAACAGGTGTTCATCACTAATGTACAATCATCATTTAATTAGTCACTTAATTATCTCATTAACTTTAACCCTTTGGAGGACTTGGGATATGACTTGAAGACTTTGCTTGTGACTTGAAAGTCCCACCTCTGCTGTTCATCAAAACTTTCAGTTATTAGGAGCATTACCACCAGCTCTACAGCCGCCGTCACAAACAGAGACCTTATCAACTGGTAATGACACACTGTGACTGTTGACTTATTTTCTGACCTGTAGCTGTTAATGCCAATGTCAGGAACAGTTACACATCGAACTGTAATCGATTACTGGATAAGAATCATTTGATTTCAGTATTTCAATTCGTTTTGAATCCATTGGATAAATCACAAATCTAATTCATGCATTAAATAAATGCTTCTCCTTTCACATGATCATATCTGTGTGCATGTCTATGAGTTGGTTAGCTATAACTCACCGTATTTATGGTACTGTGCAGGTAATTAGATTTCCATGTGTTTCTTTGTATTACTTGTGTGTCTCTTTTTCATTAATGTTCTTCCAGTACATCATGTTTTTTTTTCAGCTGTTACTAACATCAGCAGCACCGGATATGACAGTCAGACCAGAGACAGAGCTCAGCTGGTAATGTAGTCTGATGTTTCCTCTGTTGATTGGGTGTTTTTCAATGTTTGTGGATCTGTAGAAATGAACAGGTGTGTGAGTGTTTGTTTCTCTAAATAAAGACGAGGAATAAAAGAGAATGTGAAATGTACAGTTGTAGATCATGGCAGATTTTTTTTTCTTTGCATTTTTAATGCCCGTGTACCAGATATATTAAGAGAAATTTGCTTATTAATTACTGTTCATCCAAACTTTCAGATGTTAGCAAGCAGCGCTATATCCCCACCAGTTCTACAGCCATCACAACAAACATCTCAACTGGTAATATAATATATCTAATTTAATATAAGTATGAATATTTGTATTAATGTAAGTATGAATCTGAGTCTTTTCAGTGACGTTACACCTGTACTTGCTATTTCTAATGCTTTTGCACTAATTACACAAATAACGCACTTACCAAAACATCTCCCAGTCTTACTTCTACAGGTCAGTTTGTTACTGTGATAACATAATAAATACATTGGTGCATTGTTTTCTTGACAGTCATTTCGCATAACATCTGTCAGTCCAACTACTACAGGTACGCATGTTTTCTGGACCTAATTTGGGCTTTAAAACAGAAGCTTCTTCTCTCCATAACTAGTTTCTTCATGAAGAATTACTGTGCAAAAGAATTGTGGATTTTAACGAGTAAAAGACTGTAAAAAGTGCTACAGTAAAAAATTTGTTATCTGCAAGTTTCCCTATAAAACGGAGAATTAAATGGTAAATTACTTAACAGTCAATTTACAGTAAAAACACTGTTAAAAAAATCATGGTTTTTTTTTTTGGAAGTGAAAAAGAAAGGTCATTGTACACTTTACAGTGAAAAACTGTAAATTGACACTCTAGAATTCCCTGCATGACACTTCATATTTTATGTTTTTTTAGTTGAAATAACTTTCTTCTTAGTTTTTTTCTTATCAGTTGTGTACATTGGGGTTTTATCTTACATATAATGTTGTTAAATTAATGTTTATTGCATTATTTCAGTATCATGTATGTTACCATGATGGTGATTAGTGTTTGTGTGGAATGACACTGTGCTCCTTCAATATCCCTTTCTCAGCTTGTGGAAGAGTTGTTTGTGATGAGCTGATTCTACATGTGTGATCTTTCTCTCATCACCACCTGTTTTTGGTGGTTATCAATGCATTACAATGGTTCAAAACAGATATTAGTATTTCAGTATGCTGGTTTATTAACATTACATCAGTTAATGAAATGCGGTATTTTTTTATTGTGAATTTGCTAAGTCTGTAAAGCCTAAAATGTTGCTACCATATTTTTAACGGTGAAATTCTGGCAACCCACAGCTGCCGGTATTTTAACATTAATGTCATAGTTTTTTTTTTTTTCTAGTCTCTTACAACCAGTCACTTCCTCAACATCTACCAGTTCCACTTCCCACAGTTGACGGAGATGATGCACTGGACTGCATTATTGAAATGCATCCCTTCATCATTAGTGCCTCCTTATAGAACACAGTACATCATCTAAATCTGAATTGTCATCTTATTCCATCTTGTAAATATTACTGGTCTTTTTACAACTTACGCGACACTTCCACAACATCTACAACTTCTCCTACTACACTGAGGATGATGCTGGACTGCACTGTGATATTGAAGCATAGCTGACTCATAACTCATTCTTGTCCTCAAGTGAAGAATACAGTAATTCAAATATCTGATTCTGATTTATTATCTGTTTTCATTTGTTATTTTTTTTTCAGCCTCTTTACAGCCGGTCACATCCACAACATCTACCAGTTCTTCTTCTACAGGTGAGGGTGAGTCAAAATCTTAATGTGTCCTTTTAATAGGAACTCCCTCTATGGTGATTTTTCTGTTCTTTTTTGTGAAGAATACAGTACTTCCATCTAAATCTGAGATTGGTCATCTTGTTCCATCTTGTAAATATTACCGGTCATTTATCTATAGTCACTTTCCTACAACATCTACCCGTCCTACAACTGCAGGTGAGTCATGCTGCTAGATTGAACTTAAGCTATCATAAGGACAACTCCATCATAATAATCTTCTTTCTGAAGAACCTCAGTATTACTCTACACAGGGGGATGATTCTAGACTGCAATGTAATCTTTTAAAAGGAACCTTTTTCTTAATGTTTTTTATGATATTTTTATTTTTTGTTAAATGAATAACACCGTAATTCAGCATCTCATTTCTGATTTAAAAACATCTGTTTGCATTTGTTTTTGTTATCCATTTCCTCTACAGGCCGGTCACTTTCCAGAACATCCTACCCAGTTTACCTTCTACCGGTGCGGATGATACTCGACTGTGACTGTAATACTGAAGCACAAATGTTTTTCAGAAATTAATGTCATCTTGAGAGCACAGTAATGTACTCATCTAATTTCTATGATTTAGCATGATTTCTGTTGTCTTTGTTCTTAGTCTTCTTTTACAGCCAATCACTTCCACAACATCTCCCCCACTTCTACTTCTAGTATTCTAACAGGTGATGATGATTCTGGACTGAATGTAACATTTTAAAAAGGAACCCCGTATAATGTTTTTATTTTTTTATTTTTAGGAGAGAGCACAGTAACTCAGCATCTGAGTCTGATTTAACAGGCGTTTTATGCCGTTTGTTTTACTTCAGTCTCTTCACAGAGCCGGTCATTTTCCAACAACCATCGAACCATTTTCTCTACTTCTAAGGTGTGAGGCCTGACTTTGGATTGGGAAATGCAAACCTTTTTAGAAGAAACCCCTCAATTTTAATTTGAATAACACTGTAAATTCAAACATCTTAAGTCTGATTTATCATTTGTTTCTCCATAATTTTTTCAGCCTCCGTTTACAGCCGGGCACTTTCCACAAACTTTCCACAACATCTACCCAGTTCCAACTTTCTATAGGTGAGGGGATGATGCTGGACTGCACTGGAATAGGAATTACATACTGTCCATAATTTTAATATTTTCTTCAATGAGAGCACCAGTAATGGATATTCTTGACTTGGATTTAAACATCTTTTTGTATTTTGTGTTTGTTTCAGTCTCTTCTTTACAGCCGTCACTCTTCCACACATCTACGGTTAACATCACAGGTGAGGATGATCTGTGGAATGAATACAACCTTTTAAAAAGAAACCCCTCATAATGCTTTTTTTTTTTCTTTTTTTTTTCCCATGAAGAAACAGTAATCAGCATCATATTCTGATTAAAAAACATCTGTTTGTATTTGTTTTTGGTTTTCAGGGTCTTTTTACAGCAGTCACTTCCACAGCATCTACGAGTTCAACATCTACAGGTGAGATAAGTCCTGGAATAAATACAACCTTTTAAAAGAAACCCCTCATATGTTTTTTTTTTTTTTTTTTTCGTGAGAAACACAGCTAATTCATGCATCTGAAGGTCCCTGATTTAACATATGTTGCATTTGTTTCTGTTTCCGCCTCTTTACAATAGCCGTCCCTTCCACCAACCTCTAACCATTTTCAACTTCTACAGGTGAGGATGATTCTGACTAAATGTGACCTTTAAAGAAACCCCTTAATGCTTTTGTTTGTTTGTTTTGTTTTTTGTTTTTTCTATAAATAACATATCATTTAGCATTTGAGTCTGATTTAACAGCTTTTTCCATCTGTCATCATTTCAGTTTCTACAGCCGGGTCACTCTAACAACATCTACCAGTTCAACTTCTACAGGATGATGCTGGACTGCACTGTACATTGAATTACAACTGTCCATACTCATTATTATTCCTATGAAGAGCACAGTAATTTGATATTCTGATTCTGATTTAACATCTGTTTGTATTTGTTTTTGTTTCAGCTCCCTTTACAGCCAGTCACTTCCACAACATCTACGAAGTCTAACATCTACAGGTGAGTGATGATTCTGGAATGAATACAACCTTTTGTAAAAGAAACCCCTCTATAATGATTTTTTTCCCCATGAAGAACACAGTAATTCAGCATCAGATTCTGATTTAACATCTGTTTGTATTTGTTTTGCTTCAGTCTTTTCCAGCCAGTCACTTCCACAGCATCTACTAGTTCAACATCTACAGGTGAGGATAATTCTGGAATAAATACAACCTTTTTAAAAGAAACCCTCATAATGATTTTTTTTTTTCGTGGAAGAACATTGTGCATTCAGCATCTGAGTCTGATTTCAGAATATGGCGCGTTTGCATTTGTTTTTGTTTCAGCTCTTTACAGCCGGGTCACTCCACAACATCTACCAGTTCAACTTCTACAGGTGAGTGATGATTCTGGACTAAATGTGACCTTTAAAGAAACCCTCTTAATGTTTTTTTTTGTTTGTTTGTTTTTGTTTTTGTTTTTCATAAATAACATAGTCATTTAGCATTTGAGTCTGATTTAACAGCTTTTTCCATCTGTCACTACTAGTTTCTTTACAGCCGGGTCACCACAACATCTACTAGTTCAACATCTACAGGTGAGGATGATTATGGACTGAATGTAACCTTTTTAAAGAAACCCCTCAATTTTTAATTTAATAACACACATCCAACATCTAATTTTGATTTATCTGTTTTCATTATTTTTCAGCCTCTTTACAGCCGGGTCACTTCCCCACATCATCTACACATTCTACTCCTACAGGTGAGGATGATTCTGACTGAATGTAACCTTTAAAAAGAAACCCCTTAATGTTTTATTATTATTATTATTACTATACTATGAATACAGTAATTCAGCATTGAGTCTGATTTAATAGCTGTTTCCCATCTGTTATCATTTAGTTTCTTTACAGCCAGTCACTTCCACAACATCTACTAGTTCAAGATCCACAGGTGAGATGATGCTGGGACTGCACTGTAATATTGAAGTACAACTGTCCATATTGTCATCTTATTCATCTTTGTAAATATTACAGGTAATTTATCTACAGTCACTTCCACAACATCTACCAGTCCCAATAACTGCAGGTAAGCATGATGTTGACTGAATGGCATTTCAAAAGAAATCCCTCATAATAATCTTTTTCATGAAGAAAGTCTTGGGTTACGTGATAACCATGGTCTCTCAAGAGGGAACGAGACACAGCCCCTCTAGCGACACAATGGGGAATGCTACAGCATGACGCGTTCGTTTTGTAAAAACAACGCCAATCCTATTGGTCCATGTGGGCCCGTGACGCCGTGCTGCAGATGCCGGAAGCATAAAGGCACCTACATACGCCACTAACTTAGCTACCAAGGAGACGTAACAGTGCCAAAGGCATGGCGAGGGTACGCTAAACCATAAAGCCTCTTTGGGAGCTCAAAGAGATCACTACTTAATTAAGGAAAGTAGCTGTTGAGCTACACAGCTCTCTCAGATAGGCCATATCCTAAGGTCTTATGAGGCTCGTGAGGCTAGCCCAAATAGCCAGGTAATGCCTTCCCTGCAAAGCCCAGACCAAAAGAGTGGGGTTATCTACTTAAAACCCAGCAGGGGAAATGGTACCGTCAGGCAAGGGCTCAAGGAGACCACTACTTAAAGACCCTAAGAAGGGGGAGTAGTCACTGAGCTAGCACATAGCTATCCCCTGTATTACAGTAGCTATATACCTAGGAAGGAGCTACCAAAAGGGGACCCAAACTACCCAAACCATTGATCCCTCAGATAGCTAAGCTCTAGGAATTGCTAGCACATACCATCCTCAGATAGCTATAAGTTTCCATGAGAGGGCTCACTGGAACTTGCCAGTTTAAAACATGGCTAGCCTCAGAAAGCTGTATCAAGTAAGTCCATCCTGCCATAACAGTGGCTGGAATATAACCACCCTCAGATGGCTATAATAAGGAGGTCCCCAATCAGTGTCAGTCCCACAGTAGGCTAGCGAAGCACTGTGTTATCAACCAGGAGATCACAAGAGGGAGATCCAGACCATCAGTAAATGATTTGTTAAAGAACGAACACGTTAACAGCATTAGTCCAAGATCACAGCCTGATTTAAGAAAATATAACACTGGAGGGCTGCACACAGCTATCCTCTAAAAGGCTCCCCAGATGAGGCTGAAGTTTGCCCAGACCACAAAGTGGGCCATTTCAAGACCCAGAAGGGGGAGAGAAGCCAGCCTAGGCAGGCTCAAGGAGACCACTCACTTAAAACCTTAAAGGGGAGCATCGTTGGAACACAGCTATCCTTGAATAGCAGATTCCTGAAGAAGACTTTAGTGCTCACTTGAGAGAGCTTTCTTGTGCTAAGGGGGAACCCTACTTAGTTATATAGAAGCCAGGGTAGAACATAGCTGCTCCTCAGACTAATTAGGATAACTATATTCATCTCTGCAAACTTACTAAGCAGGATTCAGAGGACCAACACTTGCAATACCCAGAAGCCTTGGGAGGCAGCCCACTCCTAAAACCATCTGCCCAGCACAAGGAACATTCCCATAACCACTCTATGTGCTGGAAACACCCTGGGAGAGAAAGCTCGCAAGCATCTCTCAACAGGTATTTAAATATATCCACACCTAGCCAGACTCTCCACACAATACCAGCATGCATATTAGAGAGGCACAGCTGAGCTGGAATATAAATTACCAGATCTCACAAGATCAGGCTGAAACACTTGTACTCACACTACCAATATAACATCCCAAAGCTGCTGCCCGCGGCATCTGACAACCCATTAAGAGAGGGTGTGTGGATCCCCCAGATAAAGCAATAACCGTGAGCTGAGGTCAACTGTGCCATGAGTAGCGACAGAACCGGACCGTGAGACACAAACACTTTGTCCCGCATCCCGAGGGAATAGGGAACAAACTTATAAAAACTTGTTGGTGGCTGTCTCTTGAGGAAGAGGAACAAGCGAACTGAGTTTTCTCATTGGAAACACTCGTGAGTGCATACAAAGCCCTCAAGCACCAAATGCAAGCCCCTGGCCGAGGCCTGCTGACGCATATAGATGTTGGTAGTATCTTCAAAGTGTCCTCGGTTACAGAGGCACCACACTTTCTACAGCGCTCACCTCCATGATTCTCTCACGCACTTCAACCAGAACTGGAACCAGAACCATTGTCCTGAAGACAGCAAAGTTGGTGTCCTTAGGGGCTCTTATATGCTTTGGGGCATCCACCTATGATGTCGGACCCCACGTGGACCAATAGGATTGGCATTGTTTCACGCATTACTTAGACACCAGTCATGCTGGCAGCATTCCCAATTGTGTCGCTAAAGGACGCAGGCACGTGAAGTTCCCTGGAAGGGGAATTTATTAGTTCATCCTTTGCTTCTCATTTAACATCTGTTTCGATCTGTTATTGGTTCAGTTCCTCTACAGCCAGTCCTTCTACAAAATCTACCAGTCCAGCTACTCACGGGTTAGCTGATGCTAGACTGAATGTAACCTTTTAAAGGCTCCACTCAATGTTTTTTTTTTTTTTTTTGTTGTTGTTGTTTATTTGTTTTGTTTTATTTTTCATGAAGAATTAATTCAGCATCTGATTCCAATTTACCATCTGTTTTTTATTTGTTATTTTTCAGTCTCTTTACAGCTGGTCTCTTCCTCAGCATGATCGTGGGGCTGGTGTTCTTCAGTTTGGCCCTGTTGACCTTTGCCCTTTGTCAGTGGAGTCGTGGAGTGAATAATGTGGCACGAATCAACATCTGCATCAGTCTTCTGTTGGCTCACCTTCTGTTTCTGCTCACACAGCAGTTCCTGAGCCTCATACAGCCTCTGCAGGTGAGAATGATGAAGGAGCCCTACAGCTCAGCACAGCCTCACTGAGAATCATCATAACTGTCTCTCATGGTCTCCAGGTGTTGTGTGCCGTGATCTCAGGACTTCTACACTTCCTCTTTCTCTCCGGATTTGTGTGGATGTTCATTGAAGCTGTGCTGCTCTTCATCTGTGTGAAGAACCTATCACAGATCCGCTCCATTAATAGGGAGGTGCTTAGCAGTGGATTCCTGTGTGTGATGGTATATGTGGTTGCTCTGGTTGTGGTGGCTGTGTCTGTTGTGGTGGATCCTAAAGGCTATGGAAGTGAAATGTGAGTTCAGTTGGAGTAACTCTTTGCTAAACAACTTCATCCATGTTTGTATATTTATTATTTTACTGTATCTTCCTCCAAACAGGTGCTGGATAAAAATAGATAAAGGCTTCATCTCAAGTTTTCTGGGACCTGTTTGCATGATACTAACAGTAAAAACATAATTTAATTTTTCTTTTATTAAAAGGAAAACAATGAAATTAATTAGTTTTTTTTTTTTTTACTTTGCAGACAAACACGATTCTCTTCATCAAGATCATCATCACTCTGAACTCAACTCTCAAAAATCTCAACTCTGATGTTTCACAGATAAAACAAATAACCAAGTAACAAACATTATGACTCACGCATTGATTTAATCAGTCTATAAAAAAAGAACATGTAGTCAATAAAGACACATTAACTCTTTTGTTTCTCTGTTTCTCTGCAGGATCATGGTGTTTAAAACACTGGCTCAGTTTGTGGTTCTTGGTTGCTCCTGGATTCTGGGTTTCTTCACTAATGGCAGTAAGGTGCTGGAGATCCTCTTCGATCTTGAACTCCCAACGGGGAACCTTCATCTTCCTGATCTGTGTGTCCTCAATAATGAGGTCAGATATTTTTTTCGATACCATACATAATACATCAATAAACCTCAGAGACAGTATAAGAAGAAGAAGAAAAAAATAACCTCAGTGTTCATCCCCGAAAATGCACCCCTTTAAACACCTTTTCACTTAGCAGTTTATTATCATAAGCAAACATTCTGGTTCATGAGTTTTCAGAAGTTGAAGGTGAAGTCACTCAGCTCCTCTCTTCTCATTCTCGTTCAGGTCAGGCAGCAGTACAGGAAGTTCTTCAGATGTCTTTGCTGTGGACGCAAACAACACTGAGGACCACAGAATCATCTTCAGAGAGAGAGAGAGAGAGAAAAAAAAATACTGCCATTATTATTTCATTAAGCTAACATTAAAATAAAAAACACAACAAATGTTTTTCAATATTAGTCTCACCTCTTTTTTGTTTGTTAGAGAGAAAAAAAAAAACTTTAGAAACTTTGCCAGTGTCCCAATATTAGAGCTGTACTAATGTACTATTGATGTTCTTTTGATGTAACTCTGTAAAGGTTTTCATTGGTAGAGAACCCAAAATCTGTGTTCTGATCCTCCTTAACATTGTGTGGGATCATCATTAAAGAAAATTTTAGATTAATATTATGTTATGTATTATCTCAAAAAATAAAATTGTTAAACTTGCACAATTATTACAGTTATTTATTTATATATTTAAATAAGCTTCCACTTGATTGTTTATGATGTAAGTGACTTAAAAATGAGAAGGACAATAGAAGCAATTAAACCAACAAAAGGACAATATATAAGTGCTTTTGCAAGTCTAAGTTATCACGGTGCAGCCAGTGTTGGGGGTAAAGAATTACAAGTAACGTAATGCATACTAGTAAATGTAATGCAATACAAGTAAAACAAGTTACATAATCAAATTACTTTTTTCAAGTAACTAGTAAAGTAACACATTACTTTTTAATTTACAAGAAAATATCCAAGTTACTTTTTCAAATGAGTAACGCCAGTTATTTATTTCCTATTTATTGATTTGTGAACGTGCAGTCCCTATGTTGAGATAAAACAAAAAAAAAAAGATACATTATTACCACACAAAAAAAAAAAGATCAAGTTTTCATCTCACTCACAAAAAAAAAGAAAAAAAAATCTGATTAAGTTTTTCTCTAAATTAATAAAAACAGTTAAAAACAACTCAGAATGTGACTCAAAGCTGCAATAAATAAATATGTTAAATAATACAAATATCCTTTATGTATTTAATCCCATTTTATTAACCAATTTGCTACTGACCTTCGATGATCCAATACTAATAAGCAAAAACACAAGATAAATAATAATTTCTTCTTATTTTTTATTGCTGAAGAGTATTGAACTGTCTTCTTCTGCGTTCTGCTTTACAGATGTAAATTTACATTTCCTTCAACCTGAGGCTTTTGGTGTGAAAGGGCTTTTACATTTGCCAAAATAGAACTTTTTATATTAAAATCAAACAAGCAAGTCCAGCCCAGATTTAAAAAGTAATGCAAAAGTAACGTAATGCATTACTTTCACTAAAAAGTAACTAAGTAACGTAATTAGTTACTTTTTTAGGAAGTAACACAATATTGTAATGCATTCCTTTTAAAAGTAACTTTCCCCAACCTGTTCTTTCTGGTCCTAGAATTGGCTGATAAGAGTGCGATATTAGAGTGATAACAGAACTCCCCCAACCACCGTTTGTATTAGAGGCAAACTCCTTGTGTCCATTTACTTTACATCAAAACAGAGTCAGAGTTGTTACACACTTAATTTCTTTAACTCCGACACAATGCCTTAAATTCCCCTTACTAAAACAACACACGTTTAGCGTGACTGCCCAGATTAGTTCAATTTAACGATGTCATTACCTTAAAATTAGTTATCATTTGTTAACTGTTGCCGACACCTAATTTTACAGAGGGAAAGTCATGAAACCAGCCGTGGTTGAATGTAATGTCAGAATTAAATAAAATATATTTTTTAATGAATTCTTAACATTAATTATTATCAAACAATTATATTAACTGGTAACATATAAATCATATTGTAGGCTATATAGATTTTTATAATTCATTATCTTCTTGTCGATCCACTGGTTCACATTTACAGCTGCGTGTTCTGCGTGACATTGTTGTAACAATTAAAGGTGGGGTATGCAATTTCTGGTAGCCAATGCTGACATTTGAAATCACCAAAACAAACATGCCCCTACCCCAAAAGGGTCTCGCCCCCATTTTGATAGCTCTGCCTCACAAGTACGCAACCCAGGCAATGATTCAAGTACACCCGGCTGCAGGCTGCAGATCGAGGCGGGACTGCATCTGGGGCGGGGCTGCACGTGTCGCCCCGCCCCATACCTTCTCTGATTGGTTCGATCGTCTTTCATAGACATGCATGGTATGAAATGTGTGCGTAGTTTGTTTAAAAAGCTAAAAAAACTGTGCAGTTTTACAAAGCCTTCATTATAATGCACAGTTGTTTATTGTTAAGTTGACTCACTATGTCTGATTTATTGAATCACAAGATGTTAGCTGCTGCAAGTTTAATCTTCTGGACCAGTCGAATTCACGAATGAATCACTGGAACATTCTAAAACACGCTTAACGTGAAAGTACATGACTTAATGCATTAAAAATGTGTTTTAAAAAGACCAAACTCAGTAAACAAATGATTAATAAAGCACTCTATTCACAGACAAGCAGATATGAGCGCAGAATTCGAACGCAACGCGATTAATTACGTGTTAAGTATTTTCCTCCCATTACCTGCTTATTTGTAAATACAATGCTTTATTAAAAATGTTTACTGAGTTTGGTATTTTTAAAACACGTTTTAATGCATTACACCACGTTAAGCGTTTTCCTTTTAGGCTATAGTTTTCTATGGGAGGAAAATGCTTAACATGTAATTAAACGCATTGCATTCTTATTCTGGACTCACCTGCTTGTCTGTGATAGAATACTTTATTAGTAATGTGTTTACTGAGTTTGGTCTTTAAAAAAAAAAAAAAAAAAAAAAAAAA
>NC_056572.1:34272678-34273184 GCF_018340385.1 Cyprinus carpio | reverse complement strand
AGTGACCGATGCTGTGCCGCAGGTCGAGGCGGTGCCCGATGCCGAGGCAGTGACCGATGCTGTTCCGCAGGTCGAGGCGGTGCCCGAGGCTGTGCCCGAGGCCAAGGCGGTGCCCGATGCCGAAGCGGGGCCTGATGCTGTTCCGGAGGCCGAGGCGGTGGCCGATGCTGAAGCGGTGCCCGATGCTGTTCCGGAGGCCGAGGCGGTGCCCGATGCGCAGGCCGAGGTCATTCCCGAGGCGGTGCCCGATGCGCAGGCCGAAGTCGTTCCCGAGGCGGTGCCCGATGCCGAGGTCGTTCCCGAGGCGGTGTCCTTGTCCAAGGCCGTTCCCGAGGCCGTTCCCGAGGCGGTGCCCGATGCCGAGGCTGTTCCCGAGGCCGAGGCTGTTCCCGAGGCGGTGCCCGATGCCGAGGCCGTTCCCGAGGCGGTGCCCGAGGTCGAGCCCGAGGCCGAGCCCGAGGCCGTTCCCGAGGCGGTGTCCTTGTCCAATGCCGTTCCTGAGGCCG
>NC_056572.1:34272239-34272538 GCF_018340385.1 Cyprinus carpio | reverse complement strand
AATACCCGTGTCCAAGGCCGTTCCCGAGGCGGTGCCCTTGTCTGAGGCCGTTCTCGATGCCGTTCCCAATGCCGTGACCTGGCCATCGCCACAGCCTGCTCCTTACTGGCTCCCCGATTGGCAGGTTCCGTTCGGGCCACTCAAATGGCGAATTCCTCCCTGGCCATCTGCACAACGAGAATGGACTGATCCACCGTGGCCACCTGAAGTGCCTGGTCCCTCGTGGTCCCCTGAAATTTCGGGTCCACCGTGGCCACCTGAACTGCCTGGTCCCTCGTGGTCCCCTGAACTTTCGGGTC
>NC_056572.1:34268673-34272222 GCF_018340385.1 Cyprinus carpio | reverse complement strand
AGCATTCCAGCTGAATGAAAAGAATCGGCTCAGTAATGGTCACAAAATTGGTCTCGGAGAAGATACCAATTTAATATAAATAGATGATACTTTATAAAGTTTATCTCAATATTTGTCTGCAGTGGCTGTAAGACACCTGCACTAAAATAAGAGCACAATGCCCATGAAATTGCGTTCGTTACTATAGTAACAGATTACTGGTATGTCCTTTCAGAATCATCACTGGCCGGAAGAAATAAAAGTTTCTCGATTTGTTCACTTTAAAATAACGAGGTGCAGTATATTTTCCTGAAACAAAAGGAAGGAAAAGTCTATGCTTTGCAATGTAGTAAAGACAATTAAAGTTTCATAAAATTGAAATGGCACACAGCAGACACATTACCCTGTTGCAGATAATTATACGTAACAATAAAATTAAATAATTATCTTATCATGCTATATAAATTAAAACAATACTTTCTCATACTCCGATGGTATGAGCCTCCTCTCAACCTGCTCAACATTTTGAATTACAATAAGCTCACATATTTTGCTTGTTCGTCTGTTAGCCTAAAGATCATCATAAATTAAAAAAACAATCTTGTTCGTCTGTTAGCCTAAAGATCAGTTTAATTTAGCAAAACAATCATTTCAGGGACATGGCGAGTTACAGGTTAATGTTTTATTTATTTATTTATTTATTTATTTATTTAAGGTTTATTTAACATTTATTTAACATATTTTTATATTTCTTCTGTGCATTATAATGAAGGCTTTGTAAAACTGCACAGCGTTTTTAGCTTTTTAAACTACGCACGCATTTCATATCATGCATGTCTATGAAAGACAATCGAACCAATCAGAGTAGGTATGGGGCGGGGCTGCATGTGCAACCCCGCCCCAGGTGCAGCCCCGCCTCGATCTGCAGGCTGCAGCCGGGTGCTTCTCCAATGATTAGTTCTGTGAAACAAAGCAAAACGAATGTTACACCATGTCTACACCGGATGTGAGTGGCACGGCATGACACAATACTATAGAACTCTTTATAATCAGTGATGCTGTCTAGACCATATAGATGTATATACATATCTACACTGGATGTGGCACAGACACGACAAATCCCCGACAGAAAACTGCTGCTCCATTCTATTCATGACGTATTGACACTAATTTCAAATGATTTACAACGGTCGCTTTGGTTGCATCCAGTGCTGGATCAACATCCTTATTTCACCGAGTACAACATGTTCCTGGATCAACATCCTTGTTGAATCCTAAGGAACAACATCCCATCAACCAATCATAACTGAGATAGCTTTTCAGGATATCGTTTTTAGTCTTCAATATCAGGGGTTGGTGCTTCTACACACGTGTTAATCACTATCATTTCCATTGACGTTTAGTAATAAGTATGGGTAAGGTTAGGTTTAGGGGTAGGATTGGGTTAGTCATAATGGTGATCCGGGTCATCAAAAGATGTTGATCCCGACGCAGCCTTACTTGGCAACATCACGGACGACCAGTGTACACTTACAGACTTTAGCTGTTTGCAGCGCAGACTGCTGTTACCTCACCTATCGAGAAGAAACAAAGCAACCCTGGCTTCTGATCGAAGGCCTTCCGCTCCTTGAGTTCTCTCCAGTGCATATATATATGCACAGTGGCACAGCTTCTGCATTGTTTTGTGTAGTACTTCAATTGTTTTAATACAAATATTTTCTTAATAGTGTTCAGTACAGTAATTTTCTATACATCTAAATCAGTACTTTAAACATTTTGTTGTCTATGAGCTATTACAACTTAAAAAAAAAGTATCAGTGGCATGAGACAGTAAGATATTTAATTATGTACTATGTAAGATGCTTGCAATCATTGCTTTAATGGTATTCATAATTTCTGCTTAAATACAGTCATTATCTACTTGTATGATTTGTATTATCCAGGAACTGCACAAATACTGTGGCATATGGACATTACTCTCTTTATTTGAGCTGGCCCAAATCCAGCCCACATTTGGCCCAAATCACCATAAAGGAATCCTCATCTGGTCCACATGCAGAAAAACAGATTTCCAATGGGTCTGGGCCAGATGATTTTTGCTATCAGTGGGTGAAAAACATGAACAAATTGAAGAAAATCTTACATTTGTTTTTAAACAAGCTTTTCAAAAGAATTTGTTTAACTGTATAAGTGGTATAAATAATGAGTTGCTTTGCTTTGTTTCTGAACTGGCCTAATAATTTTATCTTTTATTATCTGTTTGCGGAATTGTTCTGTTGTCATATTGTGTGATTAAAAAACAAAAAAAAAAAAATTACATTTTGTTAATTTTAACCTACAGTGGCCAATGTCAAACCAATCTTTTGAATAGATATGTTTATTGATGTATGACCGATATATAATTATGCCCTACTGGTATATATATAATATATAAGATATATATATATATATATTTAAAAAAACATTTAGACAATTTGTTGTAGCCATTAGAAGCCACAGCACGGAAAAGACTTAAACACCAGAACAAATGTAGGTTGCGCACCGTAATTACAGAGAAAATCTTGTTTTGATGGCCAATTAACCCTCTATAAAAAACATCCAACGTGACAATACAAATGTTGTCTTGTTATTGTTTCTTCTCGTGAACAGGCCTGGAAAGAGGTTAACCTCTGTTTTGAGCTGCATTGAAATTTTTGATGGTAATAGGCAAAGTTATTTTTTGGGTGATCGTGGTGTTGGAAAGTTCCCCCCTCTGGTGTGACTCAGCTTAAGATCGACGAATAAGCTTTCATGAGGTAAGTAGGCTCGTGAATTATAAATTATAGCAGAAATTCATTTCACTAGATGTCCAGTTTTGTTGTTCAGTAATCTCCGTCATGTATCCTTTAATAATAGAATGGTTAAAAAAAAAAAAAAAAAAAAATACCTAGGCATAATAAAATAGGTATACCAATTAAATTTCAAAAAAGTATGTCTTTCTAATCACTTCCCAACATGAGATGTTGTTAGGCCATTCATGCCAAATGGATTCTTAGAATAGGTAAATTAGCTCAAAAGATTACAGTATAAATGATTTATAATTTTACAGATTGTTACCCCTTTATTCCCCAAACATCACATTATTCCCTTATACCTAAATATATTACGATTAGGTACAAAAGAACAAAGGTTACGTTGTAACTTCGTTATTACACAGTTCTTTGGCAGGTTGTGTATTCTGGTTGTTAACCCCTTATTACCCAAACGTAACACATTGTTCACTTATACCTACACGTACATTATAGGTACACTATAATTACAGAAACATACATCGTAAATTCAGTATACTTACATAGTTCTTTCTGGGTTGTTATCTAAAGCGTTATCCCACCCTCAATACCACGACTGAGGTGAGACCCTTGAGCAAGGCACTGAACCCACAACTGGGGGTAAGGCCGCAGCAGTATGGCTGCGAGAAGCATCCTGCTGCAGCCTGCAGATCGAGGTGGGGCTGCACCTGGGGCGGGTTTGCACGTGCAGCCCCGCCCCATACCTACTCTGATTGGTTTGATCGTCTTTCATAGACATACA
>NC_056572.1:34268349-34268538 GCF_018340385.1 Cyprinus carpio | reverse complement strand
AAGGCTAACAGACGAACAACCCACCACATTTAGTAAATGAATTGGGTTTATTATCCACAGTGGGAGGATCAGGCCTTTAGATAGAAAAATGAATTATGAATTAAATAATTTTTGAAAGTTTTAATTTTTCATATCATCAGAGTAAGAGAAAGGAAATGAAAATGATGTATCAGTATTGTTTTAATTTAT
>NC_056572.1:34268205-34268283 GCF_018340385.1 Cyprinus carpio | reverse complement strand
AAAACTTGAATTTTCTATATTGCAATTTTCCTCCCCTTTATTTCAGGAAAAGTATGCTGCTCCTCATTATTTTAAAGT
>NC_056572.1:34267598-34267710 GCF_018340385.1 Cyprinus carpio | reverse complement strand
CTGTCTTAGGTCTTCTTTGTCGCATCTTCCTCTTTTTGATGCGCCAAGTGTTTTCTATGGGTGAAAGATCTGGACTGCAGGCTGGCCATTTCAGTACCCGGATCCTTCTTCT
>NC_056572.1:34267470-34267587 GCF_018340385.1 Cyprinus carpio | reverse complement strand
TTGTTGTAATTGATGCAGTATGTGGTCTGGCATTGTCATGTTGGAAATTGCAATGTCTTCCCTGAAAGAGACGACGTCTGGATGGGAGCATGTGTTGTTCTAGAACTTGGATATACC
>NC_056572.1:34256093-34264409 GCF_018340385.1 Cyprinus carpio | reverse complement strand
TTCAAATTTTGATTCGTCTGCCACGAACGTTTCCAACTTTGCCACAGGTCCCCTTTTTAAATGATCCTTGGCCCAGAGAAACGCACTGCTTCGGACTCATGTTTTATATATGGCTTCTTTTTTGGCCTAAGATTTTTAACCTGGCAACGGCGATGGCACTGTGGTAATTGTGTTCACTGAACAATGTTTTCTGGGAAGTATTCCTGAGCCCATCTAGTGATTGTCCTACAGCAGCATTACTGTATGTGATGCATTTCTGTCCTATGGCCCGAAGATCAGGGCATCCAGTATGGTTTCCGGCCGTGACCCCCTTAACGGCCAGAGATTGTTCCAGATTCATCTGAAATGTTTGTGATTATTAAGCACTGTAGATGAGATAAATCAAGCTCTTTGCAAATTTTTATCTTAGAAACGCCTTTCTGATATTGCCTTCCCGTATTTGTTCCACTGCAGCATTGGGGGAATTGGTAGCCTCTGGCCCCATCTTGACTTCTGAGAGACACTGCCCACTCTGAGAGGCCTCTTATTTATCCAATCATGTTGCCCGTTGAGACCTCATAAGCTGCAAATTTGGTCCTCCATCTTTCCTTATATGTACATTATTAACTTTTCTCCGGCCTCGTTATTTGCTACCGTCCCCGGCCCAACTTTTTTGGAAAGGTGTCAGCTCTCATCGAAAGTCACGAAAAATGGAGCCAATATTTGGCAGACCATTTCAAAATGTCTCACTTGCAACATTTGATGATGGTTATCTATATTCTATATGTAATAAAATATAAGTGTAAATGAGATTTGTAAATTATTCCATTCCTTTTTTTACGTTCCACAATTTGTACAGTGCCGCAACTTTTCTTGGAATCGTGTTTTGTACGGTTTAACGTGGCATAATGCATTAAAACGTGTGTTGTTACAAGACTAAACTCAAGTAAACACAGTATTAATAAAGTTATGATAGTCACAGACAAGCGGGAATGAGTTCCTAATCAGAACGCAATGCGTTAAATCCACGCGTTAATGTTTTCCTTCCTCCCGATAGAAAACCATAGCCCTAGACCTGCAATGCTTTAACGTGGCATATGCATTAAAACGTGTTTTTAAAAAAGCTGACTAGCCAGTAAACATTTTGAACAAAGCATTCTATTTACAGACAGCCGGTTATGGGGAGGAAATGCTTAAAATTGACTAATTAATCGAGTTGCGTTCGTATTCTGGCTCATAACTGCTTGTCTGTGAATATAATGGCTTTCTTATAATTTGTTTACTGAGTTGGTCTTTTTAAAACACTGTTTTAATTTCATAAGTCCACGTACTTTTCACGTTAAATGCTTATTTGAATTCCCATGATTAATTTGTGAATTTTGTACCTTGTCCAAGGTAACTTTTGCAGTAGCTAACATCTTACAATGATTCAATAAAACAGACATAGTGAGTCAGAAGTTAACAATAAACAACTGTGCATTATAGTAAAGGCTTTGTAAAACTGCACAGCATTTTTAGCTTTGTTAAATCAACATACTCCGTCCTACACCAACTACACACACATTTCCTATCATATATGCCTATGGAAAGACGATCGAACCAATCAAGTAGGTATGGGGCAGAAGGCTAGTGCAGCCCAGATGCCTCGCCTGATCTGCAGGCTGCAGCCGGGTGTACTTGGGTCTTTCCTGAGCTACAACATGATGGAGAATCTACTTGAGCCAGACTTCTTTCAACACATCCAATGACACGATTAAAACACATGAGTCTCTCTGAGAATCAAAACAAATCATATAACTGTCTCTCATGGTCCCCCTCCAGGTGTTGTGTGCCGTGATCTCAGCCTTCTGCACTTCCTCTTTCTATCTCTCTCCGGCTTTGTGTAGATGTTCATTGAAGCTGCGCGCTGCTCTTCAATCTGTGTGGAAGAACCCTATCACAGTGATCAGCTCCAAAAGAGGGAGGTGCTTTAGCAGTGCGATTCCTGTGTGTGATTGGATATCTGGTTGCTCTGATTTGTGGTGTGTGTGTGTCTCGTCTGTCTGGTTCCTGGAAGGCTACGGCATTGAACAGTGAGTTGTATGTTTGTTGTTGATGAAGTTAATTTGATTAGAAGGAAATAAAGCTGCTGTCTGGGGTTTTTGTGACAATTTTTACTAGCAGTATAAAAACTGTGCCACAGCCTGTATCAAATCTCATGCACAAAATTAAAATCTGCAGTATGTCCCAGTCAACACTTGAAATATAAATGTGTGACACAATGCATTCAGCTATATTGTTTGGTCGCATCGTCGTCTCTCTCATCTCTCTCATCTCTCCTCTCAATCTTCCTAACAGACTGCTGTATTAACCCAACGTTCAAAACACTGGCTCAGTTTGTGGTTCTTGGTTGCTGCTGCCATTCTGGGTTCTTCTTCCTCTAAGGGCAGTGATGTTTCTGGAGAATCCTCTTCTGGATCTTGAACATCCCCACAGGTAACCTTCATCTTCCGGATCTACTGTGTCTTTCAATAATGGGTTAAGAGATATTTTTTTCTCCATCCAAACTATGAAGTAACCAATAGACCCTCCATTGACAGTGGGCGGGGTACAGTAGTTTCTTTACCTGTTTTAATTATAAACAAACTCATTCTGTTTTCATGAGTTTCAGAGGGTTAAATTGACTCTCATGAAGTCCCTCAGCTCGGCGTTTCCTCTCGTCTCGTTCAATCGTTTCAGGTCGCGCAGCAGTACAGGAACTTCTTCAGATGTCTTTGCAGTGGACGCAAAAAACACTGAGGACTACAGCACCAACTGTAAATGACAGATGTGCCATTATTATAAAGAAAATATAACTATACTAGAATACATATGTGCTCCTATCTGTAAATAATAGTCATTAACCTAACATTAATTTATAGTGGTCATCAATTTTGAAGTTAATCAATTGTGATTTTGATTGTCTTTTACTATTAGCATTTTTTTTTCTTGGTAGAGATATAATTGTATAATTGTACAAGAATATTTATTGTGATTTGTAATTATTTTCTTGATATTAATCATTAAGGAAAAAAATCTATGAATGCTTCCTTTCAGTTTTTCAACATTATTGAGTTGTCAGTAAATATTTCGAATGATTGGTAGATTTGAATCAAAACCAGTCTTCTTATTACACATGTATGGTGATGAAAATATCATCACAGTAATAAACACGCTAACATACTCCTCACGAGATTCTAAATATAATAGTATGTTTCTTTTGTAACAGGATTTGCATCTGAGATACAACATAGTCTAAAGTAGTGAGATGAGACACAGATGATATATTTTTCGAATCCATGCTTTCAAAACAACGTCAAATGACATTATATTAAAATTATATTTCACTGAAAAATTACTCAACCTTATGTCAAACCTTTATGACTTGAACAAGGCTTTCAGATTTTTTTTTTGTCCGATCATAGTTTTTAAGCTTCAGAAAAAGATCAAAATAATTCTATAAATCAGATAAATCAGAAAAAAATCATGTGAAACCAAGATCTTCATTTGTAGTGGTTTGGGTATCTGATTTTTAAAAAATGTATTCAGATTTTGAGAGATTGTTTTGGTTGATATGGTTGTTTATTGTTATGTACTTCTTTACAGTCTCTGAAAAAAAATGGTTTCTGTAGAAAAATTTTTCTTCATGTAGATCCTAAACAGTATAATCTGCAATAGAAACAAACTCTTCTGTGGCCTATATTCAAAAGTAAGATAGAATATTCATAACATTTTACAATATAGAAACAATGGATTCCCTATCTATTTGCAAACGAAACATTGATATTCTGACCAGGTTTGGAGTTTTAACACGGAGTAGTTCTATGAGCTTTTGGTCAATTTGCTTCTGGGTCTCTGGCATTGAAGATGGATGTGGAGCTCTTGTTGTTTTTACACAGACATAAATATGTACCATGGCTAATATGGATGTCTAAGATTACAAGGAGAAATCATGATTGTGATTGTATAAATACACTGTACAAAACCCGATCTTTGTAACTTAACTTAAACGTTTTGACAAGTTAGTGTTTTACTCAAGTTCGTTTGAGGAACCAATTGCCTTCGGCAATATTTAAAGTTTTTAAAACTAACAGTGAAGGGATCAAGGAAATACATTAGTTTCCTCAAGTATGGATCAGAAAAAGAAGCTAGACATCTGACAATTATGTGTCTGAAGTGAGTCAGTCTTAGTGATAGTGTGTGAATTACCACATGTAACAGCTGCTGTAAGGTAAGATCCCAGAATTACACATGACGAAAGAAGAACATTTTAGACCTGGGTAACTGACTGTATGACACATGCCTTATTTTAAATCAACTGAATAAGCTTAATTTTAATCATCTCAAATCTGATTAAAAACCCCCTACAAATGTGCCACCAGCTCCATTTTAATGTAATAACCAGACTAACTTTATTTCTGTCACACGTCCTAACAGTCTACAGATAGTTAAAGTTGTTACATCAGAATCTGAGGAATTCAACTTTTTTTATTTTCAGTTTTTATTTCTCTTCTAGGCCTGTTGTCTGAAGTCGTTGTAGAGTTTTTTTTGTTTCTCTTTTGCATAGCAAACAAATCTATAAGGGGTAGGGCTCACAAAAAGGGGGGGGGGGGTTTTAATCAATCCTATCGGGGGGGGGGGGGGGGGGGGGGGGGGGGGGGGGGGGGGGGGGGGGCACATTTTCAGTCTGGGGGGGAAAGGGGGGGGGGATATTCCTAAGGGGGGGGGGGGGGAATGGTTGGTCTTAGTGATTAAAAGTTTGTTCAACAAGCACTGTTCATCACTAAAGCTCAGACTTTACTTAGTCTGTCACCCCAGAAGGGTACTGGTCATGTGCAACATTTATTATTATTATTATTATTACATACATTATTATTATCCATTTACATCCTGTTTACTCAAACAGTTTGTAATTGGTTAAGTGTACTTGTCAGTGTTTTACAGTGACTGACGTGATCTTTCATATATGACTTTTGTTTTCCTAAGTCTCACTTGGTCATTTGAATAGATTTCTATACCTCGAATTTGAATTTCAGCAGTAAGGACTGACAGGACCCCTAACATTATGTTTCCTTGTTAGATGAGCAGAAATAACTGTCATAAACCCTGCAATAATGTGTCTGTGTATGCAGTGCTAGGTTGGGTGAGATCCACTCCTTAAAGTCTATAAGGGAGACCCTATTTACATGCTTAAGAATATTTATTTGCAATACTGTATGGTTTCATGCCTAAGTTTAAACATTGAAAAAACCTTGATTTTAAAGTAATCTAAATCTATGATATATTTCATATGTGTCCTGAGGTGTGATTTTATGTGTATAAGGACATTACCACAAATTGAAGGCTGTTTCAAATGCGAGAGATAGTTCAAGAGTTTACAGAAGACAGGGAGGAAAGAACACCTGAATCCAGTGTTACTTTCTATTTCTTTGTAATTTACTGCAAGTGAAAACTGTTTCTTCACCACTTTTTTTTTTTTTCCCATAGCAAACAAATCTAAAATGTAGGCTCCCACAAAGCACGTGTAGGTGTTTTAATCAATCCCACATTGAGTCCAATGTGTAAATCATACGTCCAAAGATGGTTAGCCACATTGTTTCAGTCTGTGTTGAAATACCAGATATTGACAGTGTTCACCCTGAGCTCTCATGGCTACTTTTGATTTTTGTCCTTTTAATAATGTCAAGCATCAAACAGATCCAAAATATTTTGGACTATCACCCCATAAGGGTTCCTTGGTTATGTACAGTATTTATTATTCCATTATTATTACACCCCTGTAACTCATTTCTCATTAAGCTAAACTGACTGTGTAATTACCTTATGCTCAATCCTGCTCCTTTTTTGCTTGTCTCTTTAAATTATTTTCTTTAATCAATTACTGATCAAAACAAATGTGGACGACAGACCCCATTATGATGTTCATTGTTTTAAAAGGTACAAGTGAACATTTTTTCACATTTAAAATTCATAAAAATGTATTGCTAAATAAGTTTGACTGATATTAAATATGACAATTGAACATAAAGCTTTTGCTAAGACCATACGATTTTTTTCTTTTAATGGCACTTTGGGTCTATTTTATGTGCACATAGATCAGTGGATTTTTAAAAAAAAAACATATTATTATTATTATAGTTCATAAAAGTTTGATTGCAAAACACGAATGTCATGCACAATCATTATCAACAACCACATATGCCGAACATTACCTTTCCTTATTCTCGCCAGCCAACTCACTGTTATTAGGGAGATAATGTTCACCCGCTCCGAAAGATTTCCTGCCATTATAAAAACACAAAACTACCTGAAGTCACCTTGTTCACACATTGCACAAGCAAAGTATTTGCAACAATCGTCACCTTCCCTGTAAAACCCGACAAGTAACGTACGCAAACCATTTGTGTAAACAGATATCCTTAAAACATGACAAGTTGGGTTTACTCAAAGCCGTTTGAGGTCAACCGATTGCCTCACTGATAAAACCTGACCAAAGTCCACAGTAACTCCAAACCGTTTTGAGTAAACAGATGGGCCTTTACACTTAACCTTGTCATTTGTAAAACTTTGCAAATTATGTAATCAAGTGAATTAATATTAAGTGCTGATTGAGCTTTAGTGATGACAGCTGCTGTTAACAAGACAGCATCAATCACCAGCTCCCCTTATTAATACCAGACTGTACTTTATTTCTGTCAGACGTCTACAGAAGATCTTATTGAGAATTAACTAAGGTTTAGGTTGATTTTATTGTGTTCATTTGAAGTAACCATGTTAGAGATCAGTGTTGCTTTAGTTTGGGCTCTTGACCCTTATTTTCTCTTCTTCTTAGATTATTTTTTTTGGACTTGTAACCATGTGTTCCTGAAACATGTTTTTTAATAACTCCACAAACCCAGAGAAAAATATGATCAGGGTATTGGTTGTTTATACAGCATATTGGGTGATGAAATAAGTCATCAATTAGGGAGCTGTTTCAGAGTTCAAAATCTTATAACTAAATGGGTGTTAATATTAGAATAGGGTTCAGAGTTGAGGTACAATGAAAGAGCCATTCAGATAAAGTCAGTGTTTTCTTTTTGCATAATCAGATTAAAAGGAAGGCGTTTCCTAACAGTTTTTGGGTCTTCTAGAACTAACGTGTCAATTAGTCACACACAGGACATCGAATAATCAGAATAATGAAGCAGTCAACAATGGTTACGGTGGGGGGAAAAGAAAAAAAAAGGACCATGCTGTGAAATGCATGCTGGGGTACTGATGTGGTACACAACCTCCATCCATGTCTCGCCGAGGCATGCTCTGCTGCTTTGTTTTGTTTTTTGTTTTTGGTGTTTTTGTTTTATAGGGGGTCACCATTGTTGAGGTGTGCATATATGCTGAATTATTGAGGTCGTGTGTTGTGACTAAGTGCACCAATGTAGAAGAACCAAACGGGTTTGGAGAAGTTACCTTTGTATTAACTGATTATCACAGAACCACTGGCTCTTAGACTGCACTGTTTTACTGTAATCAATCCACACTAATTTACCCAACACCTGATTTCATTCAAAGATTAGAGGGCTGTCCAAACAGTTTAAATCTCAAATGATTAGGTCATCACAATTATCCAGTAGGAACAACAACACCTAAGTACAGCTTAGGATACAAAAAGAAAATGCTAACCTGAATGCACTGAATTGTTTGATTTGGATAAAAAAAGCAGCTTCTAAGGAAGTGTGAGGTGTGTGGTATAACACCTGAGGTGATATATTTCTTTGGGATTTTGAGTTACAACAAATGGTTACAACAACAGCCAAGAAAGCAACTAGAAGGAACAAAATCAAGGTTCCAGAGGCCGCAACTAAAGCAAACACTGATCTCTAACATGGGTTACTTTAAATGACAACAATAAATCAACATCTAACCTTTTTTAATTCTCATCATCATATCTTCTGGTAGACTTCCTTACCGAAATAAAGTCAGTCTGGTTATTATAAGTGGAAAAAAGCTGGTGATGCTTGTTTTGCTGGGGTTGGTATAAATCAGATCTTTAGAGATTTAATTATTTATATTTCAGTTTATTTTATCTAAGGCTGTGTCTGAAGTCAGTTGTAGTTCTTGTGTTTCTCTTTTCTTCAGTAATTCTGTTTGTTAACAGCAGCTGTTCATCACTAATTCACAATTATCACTCAATTCATCACTTAATTATTTAATTGCAATGTATATCTTCTTTCAGTGAACTCAACAGTTATGAGTACTCTGAACTTAATTCAGTTAAGTTTTAAAACTTAAATGGTTTAAGGCAATCGGTTTCCTCAAACGGTTTGAGTTAACATA
>NC_056572.1:34255702-34255949 GCF_018340385.1 Cyprinus carpio | reverse complement strand
GTTCAGTGAACTCAACGGAATTAAGTTCAGAGTACTCATAACTGTTAAGTTTTAAAACTTAAATGGTTTAAGGCAATCAGTTTCCTCAATAGGTTTGAGTAAACCTAACTTGTCATGTTTTCAAGGATATTTGTTTACACAAAAGGTTTGAGTTACGTTACTTGTCGGGTTTTACAGTGCTGTATGTTATGAAGGACATACAACTTTTAAAAGATGTCTAGAAGTTCAGGATAATATAATATAATAT
>NC_056572.1:34254928-34255651 GCF_018340385.1 Cyprinus carpio | reverse complement strand
AAAATGAGATTTTATTAATAGAAAAATGGCCCAATAAGACTACACAGTGCTACAGATTGTAATCAGTTCAAATGATACAGGGAAATAGACTCATGAACTATTTTTAATAAATTATTTGTTCCCCAAACATAAACACATTTAGGCATTTTTTTTAAGTTGCAACATTCAAAATGTGCTCATTTATTGCAGCTCCTACACTGTACACTGTAAAACCTGACAAGTCACAGTAACTAAAACTGTTTGAGTACACAGATTGCCTTTACTTAAACCATGTAAGTTTTAAAACTTTGCAATTATGTAATCAAGTGATTAATTAAGTGCAGATTGAGCTTTAGTGATGAACAGCTGCTGTTAACAAACAGCATCACCAAGTCCACTTATTAGTAACCAGACTGACTTTATTTCTGTCAGACGTCTACAGAAGATCTGATTGAGAATTAACTAAGGTTTAGATGTTGATTTATTGTTTCATTTGAAGTAACCATGTTAGAGATCAGTGTTTGTAACCATGTGTTTCTGAAACATGTTTGTTATAACTCAAAAAACCCAGAGAAAATATGATTAAGTATTGGCTGTTATACAGCATATTGGTGACGATAATCATCAATTATGGAGCTGTTCAAAGTTCAAAATTACAATGAAAACCATTCAAAAAGTTAGTGGTTCTTTCATAATCAATTAATATAAAGGACTTTCCAAACAGTTTGGTCTTCTATGGTGTCA
>NC_056572.1:34253306-34253395 GCF_018340385.1 Cyprinus carpio | reverse complement strand
CCTGAATGCACTGTAAGTTGCTTTAAATAAAAGCAGCTTCTAAGAGTGTGAGTGTGTGTATAACACTTGATGATATTTTCTCTGGGCTT
>NC_056572.1:34242774-34251712 GCF_018340385.1 Cyprinus carpio | reverse complement strand
CGGAAACGAAGCGTGTACATACAAATCTCATTTTGTTTTTTGTATTTGCTGTATTATAATAGAAAAATGGCCTAATAAGACGACACAGTGCTACAGATTTGTAATCGTTCAAATGATACAGGGCAAATACACTCATTAACTATTTGTATAATTATTGTTCCCCAAACATCAACACATTTAGGGCATTTTTTTTAAGTTGCAACATTCACAATGGTCTCATCTATGCAGCTCTTCACACTGTACCTGAAAAGAAAAAGATGAAAATATTAGTAAATTAGTCTCTAAAACATGTACAAATTACTAACTTATATAAACTTTAATAAAAAACTTATACCTTAACGGTTATAAATTACTTTTTATTTAAACAACACAATTTACAATAATAATAATAATAATAATAAGAATACAAGAATTACTAATAAAAATAGTGCACATACACTATGTTTTTTTGGTTTTTTTTTTTTTTTTTAGTATGTGTATTATGTTGTATGTAAGAATCAATCATTGCTTTTTGTAGATCATCTTCCAACATACTGCCAACCATACATTATCCCCTGCATTACCTATAATAAATTTGTTAACATTAAATTGTTAAATTATTTAATTGGGCAATCATACTGTATTACATGTCAAAATATAGTACACTTATCATTAAAAAAATAGCATCTCAGATGTGTTCTAAAAATAAAATTAAATTACTTTAAATTCTTATATTGCTTTTTGTGGCCTTCAGGTTATTTTCTATGAATTTCTCCTCTATCCCCTCTGTGACTTTGAATGTGTTTACTTCTATAAACACATTTTTCAGAGTGTAGAGAGCATCTTAAGAGGTTTACTACATGACATACATTACAATACATACATTACAATGGTATTATACAATCACACATCTAAGTGTGCAGGCTATTTTCATGCATGCTGAGCTGACAGCTTCAAACATGGTCTGAACGTTGCTGATCGTTCCTCTTGTAAAGCAAACTGAAACAATAATTGACAGGCGAAATTAATCCAATTTATTAGCCACTTTTGAAAATATTTGAACACATATTATTCAATACAAAACTCCACAACTTGTGTTTCAGGGTCTATAATAACCACTGGGCTGTTTGGACATCACATCTTTAAGTGTTCAAAATTCCTAGATGTGAATTGAGACTTATTTGTATTGTTTACAATGATTGAATAGCATCAAAAATAAAAAATAAAAATAGAAAAACAAAGATGAAACATAGTTCTAACAATGTTACCTCCAGTTCCACAGAATTTTTATGTCCATAGAACCATCATTTCCCACTGGGTTTAGTCAGAAGGAGTGTTGTTTTTTTCTTTCTTTCTTTCTTTCTTTTTTTTTTATAAATAAGATTAAGAAATGTTTTTAGATCACCATTTTCAACTAGAGGAAGCTGCTTGGTATAGACAATTTCAATTTTTGTCATTGTTGGAAAAGAAAGATCAAGATGACAACAAATGAATAATAGAATAAATATAATTTAAATTTAAAGTTAGAATAACTACATATTTGAATACAAATGTTCTGTCTTTTGAACTTAAGCTACCCTGATGGGAATGATCCCACTGACAGGAGATTATATAGTGCCATACATTTTATATATATATATATATATATATATATATATATATATATATATATATATATATATATATATATAATTTTTTTTACACAACACAATCTAATCATTTTGAGAAAGTAAATACTTTAATCCGTGATACATGCCTTATATAACTTTTCCATGAAAAATCCTAAGCTTCATTATGTGACCCGTAAACAGTTCTTACTGCTATGCTTTGTCTTGGTATAATAAAAAACTAATAGAAATAGTCAAAACTTACCTTACATGAAGGAGATTATGCATAGAGTGGTGAAAAAATTATGTGTGTGTTGTTCATCATTGACAAAAATGATGCAATACTGTTGTGTGCATGAGCAGTAAGCCCTGTTAGGATGAAATGTCAGGACAGAGTCTTTAACTTTGATTATGGTGTACATTCATTGTGGCATTGTTTTGAAAACCATGTGCAAAGCCACAGCATTTACTTCCATCCAGAGTTGCATTCATTTTTGCCTGAGATCTTGTATTGATGATGGGAAAGTCTAAGCTCTTTTGGGGCAGTCGTCAGTAGCCCCTCACTGCAGAACACAAGATCCAGGGGGCGTTTATGGATCAACATCTAGAGACGGGTAGGTTTAGGTATAAGTAATGGAGATGGGTGGGTTTAGGGATCAGGGGGTGGAGACGGGTAGGTTTAGGTATATGTAAGATGGGAGGAATTGAATCTGGATCCAACCACACCACACCCCCTGGATCTTGTGTTCTGCAGTGAGGACCATCTTGAAGTTATGGCCTGTTGGTTAGAGAGTCAGACTTGTAATCCAAAAGTTGCGGGTTCGAGTCTCATTAATGGTCACTGTTGACTATCATCTCTTTATTCTTTTTATGGCAGGAGTTGTGTGGTCACTGTTGACTATCATCTCTTTATTCCTGTGTAAGTATAAGCTAGTAGTGTTTGATTAACTATTTCATTTTTTTATTTTAAATATAGTTGGTTGCTTTTATTTCTCAGTAATGTCAGTTATTCTCACTTTCAGAATTGATTTAGAAAATATTTCATACATTTTAAAAGAAGAATTACAATGTTTCAAAAAATTAACAGTACAGTCCACAGAGCCTGCAGTTTTACAAACTGTTGAGAGAGAAAAGAAAAAAAAAACTCAGTATAAACTCATGTGTTTCAAATTCACCTGGTTTGGTATTTGTATATTCTGACTTTGATCACATTTTTCTTGTCCACAGGAAGTTTCACATCCACCGCTGCTGCTGAACCAAAATTCAGAGTTGGTTCCGGTTTGAGACGGTGATCTTGATAACGACAGTTACAACTGCAACGGTGCTCAAGCTCATTACTGCATAAACAATGCATCATTTATACTACCAGAGATACCAAAATAAATACCAGTGCATGAACAATGACTGTATGTGTTTGGTATAAGGCCAATGTGCATGCTACTATCAACAATCATCCTGCTTCTGTGAGAACTTTAAGACAATAACCCCACTCTCCTTACAGTAGTTATGGACAGTTTGGACGTGCAGCTTAATAATGAAACGTAAATCTGCATTGGTGTCAGTTAACACAATGTACGGCAACAATCATGCATTATTTTACTACTACAATATCAGTACAAAACCAATATCAGTACAGACTGATGGAGTAATAACGTGACTGCCGTTTTAATAAGGACTCTGTGGGGCTACAGTACACTTCAATCCTCCTGCTTCTGTACAAATACGGCAAAGCATCACTCTCTCTTCAGCACCGTAATCAGTCACCGGCCTGATTGGCGGATTTATAAGACAATTTAGCTACTGGAGATCTCAGAACCAAAACCAAAACCCGTACCAATGCTGGAATAATTGTGACTGCCGTGGAAATAAGGATACCTGTACATGCTACAGTAGCGCTTTGTCCTCCTGCTTCTGTACAAATTATAACAATACCATCACCATCCCTGCAGCAGTTAGTCCAGTCACAGACCCTGACTGTGTGCTTCATAATGACATGTACATCTGCACTGGTGCTCAGTATCGCATGTACTGTAACACAAGAATGCATGATTTCTCCTTGCGGAGATTTCAGTACCAAAACCAGTACCAGTGTGTGAAAAATAACTGTGACTGCATTGGTAATAAGGACACCTGTACATGCTACAGTAGCACTTTGTCCTCCTGCTTCTGTGAGACCTACAGCAATAGCATTGCTCTCACTACAGCAGTTAGTCCAGTCTATGACTGTGTGCTTTATAATGACACGTCATACATCTGCATAGGTGCTCAGTATCGCATGTACTGCAACACAACTGTACATGATTTCTATTACAATATAAATGAGCACCGCTGTGCAAGCAATATCTGCGACTGCCGTGGAAATAAAAACACCTGTACATGCTACTATAGTACATCATCCTCCTGCTTCTGTACAAATTATGGCTATACCATCCCTGCAGCAGGTAGTCCCGTCCATGCCTGTGGGCTTTATAACGACACGTACATCTGCACTGGTGCTCAGTACCGCATGTACTGCAACACAAGAATGCACAGTTTCAGCTACCAGAGATATAGAAACCAAAAGGACCAATACCAATGCTGGAATAATAACTGTAACTGTGTTGGTAATAAGGACACCTGTACATGCTACAGTAGCACTTTGTCTTCCTGCTTCTGTGAGACTTTCAGCAATAGCATTGCTTTTGCAGCAGTTACTCCTGCCTATGGCTGTGTGCTTTATAACGACACATACATCTGCACTGGTGCTCAGTACCGCATGTACTGCGAAACAAGAATGCAAGAATTCTACTATCGGAAATACCTCTACCAAACTCAATATGAATTACAATGCAGGAATAATAACTGTAACTGCCGTGGAAAACATGGACACTTGTACATGCTCTAGTAGCACTTTGTCCTCCTGCTTTGTGTGAGACTTATAGCAATAACATCACTATCCCTACAGCTGTTATTCCATTAAGAGGCTCCTCAATGTGAGCTTTATAACGATACATACATCTGCACTGGTGCTCAGTACCGCATGTACTGCAATACAAGAATGCATGATTTCTACTTCTGGAGATATCAGAACCAAAACCCAATATGAATTACAGTGCTGGAATAATAACTGTAACTGTGTGGGTAATAAGGACACCTGTACATGCTATAGTAGCACTTTGTCTTCCTGCTTTTGTGAGATTTACGGCAATATCATTGCTCTCTTTACAGTAGCTACTCCAGCTTATGGCTGTATGCTTTATAATGATACATACATCTGCACTGGTGCTCAGTACCGCATGTACTGCAACACAACAGTGCATTATTTTAGCTACTGGAGATCTCAGAACCAAAACCAAAACCCGTACCAATGCTGGAATAATTGTGACTGCCGTGGAAATAAGGATACCTGTACATGCTACAGTAGCGCTTTGTCCTCCTGCTTCTGTACAAATTATAACAATACCATCACCATACCTGCAGCAGTTAGTCCAGTCACAGACCCTGACTGTGTGCTTCATAATGACATGTACATCTGCACTGGTGCTCAGTATCGCATGTACTGTAAACACAAGAATGCATGATTTCTCCTTGCGGAGATTTCAGTACCAAAACCAGTACCAGTGTGTAAATAATAACTGTAACTGCATTAGTAATAAAGACACCTGTACATGCTACAGAAGCACTTTGTCCTCCTGCTTCTGTGAGACCTACAGCAATAGCATTGCTCTCACTACAGCAGTTAGTCCAGTCTATGACTGTGTGCTTTATAATGACACGTCATACATCTGCACAGGTGCTCAGTACCGCATGTACTGCAACACAACTGTACATGATTTCTATTACAATATAAATGAGCACCGATGTGCAAGCAATATCTGTGACTGCCGTGGAAATAAAAACACCTGTACGTGCTACTATATTACATCATCCTCCTGCTTCTGTACAAATTATGGCTATACCATCCCTGCAGCACGTAGTCCCGTCCATGCCTGTGAGCTTTATAACGATACATACATCTGCACTGGTGCTCAGTACCGCATGTACTGCAACACAAGAATGAACAGTTTCAGCTACCAGAGATATAGAAACCAAAACCAGGACCAATACCAATGCTGGAATAATAACTGTGACTGTGTTGGTAATAAAGACACCTGTACATGCTACAGTAGCACTTTGTCCTCCTGCTTTTGTGAGACTTACGGCAATAGCATTGCTCTCACTACAGCAGTTAGTCCAGTCTATGACTGTGTGCTTTATAATGACACGTCATACATCTGCACTGGTGCTCAGTATCTCATGTACTGCAACACAACTGTACATGATTTCTATTACAATAGAAATGAGCACCGCTGTATGAACAATAATTGTGACTGCCGTGGAAATAAAAACACCTGTACGTGCAACTATATTACGTCATCCTCCTGCTTCTGTACAAATTATGGCTATACCATCCCTGCAGCAGGTAGTCCTGTCTATGCCTGTGGGCTTTATAATGACACGTACATCTGCACTGGTGCTCAGTACTGCATGTACTGCAACACAAGAATGCACAGTTTCAGCTACCAGAGATACAGAAACCAAAACCAGGACCAATACAAATACACCTATAAAGCTCTACACTGTGTTGGTGATAAGGACACCTGTACATGCTCTACTAGCACTTTGTCCTCCTGCTTCTGCGAGTATAACATCTGCATCCCAACCACAATCAATCCAACTACTGCAGGTGAGCATGTTTCTGTTTGATTTTTTTCTATATTCATGTTGTATTGATTAATTCCCTAATTTTAGTTCCGAATATCACACTGCCGGATCAATGCAAGGTAAGATGAATATTTCAATTTACCCAGCGCACAAAGTCTTTCAGTTTTTATTTATATAGCTCAATTGTGATTTCAGAGTCAGGCCTCAGAAGGGTGTCTTCAAAATGTTCTTGATCAAATTGAGAACATTACAGCTCAAGAGCTCCCTGTGACTGTAAGTCTTCAAGGGAAAAAAACAAAAAAAAAAATCAAATCTCGATAATAGATGACTGACATAGCAGTGCTGTCTTATTGGCTCTGTTGATATTTACATGTAGAGTAACTGTGTTTATCTGATCAATGAATTAGACTGTGACAAGCCTTTTGACTATGACCTTCAACGCTTCAGAGAAGATCTCCGAGTCATCATCATCAAACCCAGCTGAACTAGCCTCTTTTGGAAACCGTGTGTTAAAAACCAGTGAGAAACTCATTTCTACATTAGTGAAGCCGACAGACACAAGTGCCAATGTCAGTTTTACTCTTGCTTCTGTAGGTAAGTGGAGACACAATTATTATTGATGATAAAACTGAGATTATATATGATGCAATGGACTTCATTCAGTCTAGAGAGCAGCAATGAGTCAGACAGCAGCCATCCTGAAAGCAGCATTACCATATGACTGTGCAGGCTAGAGTTATGAACTTTTTATTATAAGCAAGTGAATAGTATATTTTGTTGATGTCAAAGGTCAGTATGTTGTACAAATTCATTGACTTTGAGATGTAAGAGTTAATATTAAATACATTTATTCATATAGCAGATTAAAGAAAACACTGTTTTAAAGTTGACCTGAAGGATTCAAACTACATCAGAGATGAAAACCCAACAATAGTGAATAGTTGTTTTGTCTTTTGTGCAAAATCAATGATTGAACTTGACTTTTTACATACATCCCCAGTCTAGAGTTGGGAAGGAGTAATAAAGAAAGTGGTGGAGGAATGGAGGGAGCTTTCCCCTTCTACTGACTCACACAAATCACCGTAATCGATACAAAACAGTATAAAATTTATTGAACACAAGGCAGCAAACAGAGCTTCAGGAGGGGTCAAGGCCAACATAATAAACAGAACATACTAACTCCCAAAAGCAAAGCTACCTAATTCTAACAAATAAAAAAACAAAACAACAACAACAAATGTAAGAAATATTACAATAACTCCCTTGCTTTCCTTAAGAGTGTAGTCAAAATAAATGCCAACACACCTCCCAATAGCTTCCCACAAAAAAAAAAAAAAAAAAAAAAAAAAAAAAAAAAAGAAACAAAATAAGTGTTGGTCTTAACAAAAAAGAAAAGAACTCACATTTTTGGGTTAAATTAATCCTCCCACGAGAGGATCTTTCAACACACTTTTGTCAACAACATGTTAAACAAACACAGTCAACAGAAGACACTCTTGCGCCAAGCCTCCACACTCCAGACATCTCAGATCTGCCTTTTAACTCCAAACATTTCCTCTAGTGGGCCAATCAGGATAGTGCAGTCATCAGCAGAATGATCCAAGTACACCCGGCTGCAGCCCAAGTAGGGGTAACTGCAGCCTGGAGCAATGGGCGTGCCAAAAGGTGTGGGGCGTGCCAAAAGGTTTTTCATTGGTGAAACGAAAGGTAGGGGGCGTGCCAAAAGGTAATGCGAAAGATGGCTATAAAAAAAAAAAAAAAAAAAAAGCTGGCGATCCATATACTCTTAATCGCAGATTAAAAGGAAGCCATAAATTCAATATAATCCTATAAAACCAAATTATATACCAAGGTTAAAAATGGCATTAATGATATCAAGAATATTATTTTAAATTACTTTTGAAAGTACCTTCAAAACTTCTGCATGGCAGGGGTTACTGACGTCATCACCACCGCAAGTTTAGGTCTTGATTTATCAATAATCAAAAACAAATTACAATTATTTTTCTAGAACTCTAGAACACTATCTGTTCTTAAGTTAAAGTCAAAAGTTGTATTTGTTAACATTAGTTAATGCACTGTGAAGTGAACTAACAAGAACAAACAACGAACAGCTGTATTTTTATTAACTTACAAAGTTTAATAAACACTGTATCAAATGTATTGCTCATAGTTAATGTTAGTTAATACATCAGTGTCAACAAATGAAACCTTATTGTAAAGTGTTACCCTCAAAAACTATGTTTTGCCTGATAGAGAAATATATATAGTTGACAAAACCACTAAATTATAAAATTTGAAAATTAGTCAGAAGTTTAGCAACCCTATGTTAAGTGACATAAGCAAACAGACACAGCTTTATCCACCAAAACATTTATTTAGCTTTCAGTTTCAGTCGCCAATTCAAGTAAAAAAAGATAGATCGATAGATAGATAGATAGATAGATAGATATATAGATAGATAGATAGATCGATAGATCGATAGATAGATAGATAGATAGATAAACCACTCATTCATTCATTCTGTAGTAGCAGTCCATAGAACAGAATCCAGCAAACTCTTTGTCTGAACAGAAAGCTGTGAAGACCCCCTTCTTTCCATGGCTACAGTATCTACAGCCATCACACCTGCTGAGCTCAAACTCACTCTGTGTGTCCTCCTCACATCT
>NC_056572.1:34242301-34242366 GCF_018340385.1 Cyprinus carpio | reverse complement strand
TTACTGTTAAGTTTTAAAACTTAAATGGTTTAAGGCAATCGGTTTCCTCAAACGGTTTGAGTAAA
>NC_056572.1:34218030-34241909 GCF_018340385.1 Cyprinus carpio | reverse complement strand
AGCAGTACAATTATATTATAATATAATGGAAAAGGGTCTGGCTGCAGACTTGCACTTGCACTCTCAGACACAAAAAAAAAAATAATTATATGTATATAAAAAAGTGCAAAAACAATTAGAAGGCTAATGTATAAGGTAAATAAATTAATAAATAATAAAAAAAAAATTAATAAACGCTTTTCAAATTCATCAAATTCTGTCACACTGCGGACGACCAAAGGCCTGCTAATGAGCTGCATAATGAGCCCATTCAGTCAGCTGTTGTCACTGAGAGGGGTGAGTTCAAGACAGAATGTTGAGGACCAAAATAAATGTATATCATTTTTAGTTTTGTAGTTTATTTAGCATATTTAATTATCCCACAACATAATTTTAATATTCAAAACTTGTGAGTGCATGTTAAACCAGTTCAGTAGGACAATCAAAAGTGACTGTCAAAATGAATTTTTGCATCATTACTCCAGTCCACCCAATCTCAGAAATCCATTTTCACAATCACTTATTTTTCTACTAAAAAACATTTATCTGTGCTTATTATCAGAGTGTTATTATACTATTCTTATGATATTTTATTAATGTTGAAAAGAGCTGAGAATATATTTTTTTTTTTTTAGTTTTTTTAGGGGGGATAACTTGAAAGAAGACAATGATTGTTAAATTTGTTACAGTTACATTGTATTGTTAATTTAGATATGTACATCAAGCTTTTGATATGGTAGAGTAGCGTATATTGTTATTCGAAACTCATAATATTTACTGATAACATTAGTCGCATTATAGTTGGAAAAAGTCTTTGGAAATCTAACTAGTAAAATAGTTAAAGTTATGTGAAAACTAGTACACAGTATATAAATAAATAAAAGAGGACTTACTCATGTTTATGATCTTGCTGAATAAGTGCCTTCATTCTTTTTTGAGGAACTCCAAATCTCAATAACCTGCAAGTGGTGCATGTTCTGCTTTAGAACAATCCGCTGCGTTTCCGGTTTAGCGCGGGATGAAATATCAAAAGCGCGTCAGGTGGTCGCATTAGGAAGCTTAAAACACAATCGGGTTGTTTTTGATTACTATCAAGAATGTCAGTTTCCAGCAAATAAAGAAATGTAGCTTCTTATAGATATCATTTGTTACGTGTGGAAGGGTCTTCACAAACCAGTGTGTGGCAACTTGAAATCCTCGGCATTAGTTGGATACCTTAGCAGCAAGGTAGAAAACAAACTCTGAATTAGTTTTGATTTTGTCTAATCATCTTCATAGATTGTGAATGGATCTTAGTTCACGTGGTATTAGCAGAGGGGGTAATAATTATTATACTTACAGGATGTATTCGTACTGTATGCAACAAAAAGGACGCAGTTATATACTATCAGCTCTGAGAGCTTCACCTTCGATGCAGATGCGGTCATCGTTTTGTCTCACTGTACATACAGTATGTCTGTCAACAACAATAAACTAATTACTAAAGTTGCAAGATATAACGCAAAGGAAAAAATTACGATCGTATTTGTAACAAGCTATCTTAATATACATATTTGTGTGTATAATAAAGTATAGATAAAGTTAGATGGATGAATAATATACCTCACGTCTCATCGCCGACACCTTCTCTTGTCTAAATGAAATTAGTACATGTATATTTACCGCTGATTGGCCAACACAGTAAAACACCTTTCACCAATAAGAAACCTTTTGGCACGCCCCTACCTTTCGGCACGCCCATTGCTCCAGGCTGCAGTTACCCCTGTACTCGAATGAGCTGGTCTCGACTACAACACTGTCTTTATGAATTAAATAATTTTTGAAAATTTGATTATTTCATATCATCAGAATATAAGAAAGGAAATGAAAAGGATGTATCAGTATTGTTTTAATTTATATAGCATGAAAAGACAATTATTGTTAAGTATAATTATCTGCAACAGGCTAATGTGTCTGCTGTGTGCCATTCAATTTTTTCCCCCATTTAAAAACTTTAATTTTCTTTATTACATTGCAAAGCATAGACTTTTCCTCCCCTTTATTTCAGGAAAATATGCTGCTCCTCATTATTTTAAAGTGAAGAAATCGAGAAACTTTTATTTCTATCAGCCAGTGATGATTCTGAAAGGATTCTGAAATCTGTTGCTATAGTAACGAAGCAATGTCATGCACATTGTGCTCTTATTTTAGTGCAGTTGTTAAGATTGTGGTTATTTCAGCAAAGAGTTTCATACATTTTAACAGTTAAACTTTAATATATCTTTCAGTGATGTGCACACATTTTAGACACTTTTAATGTTTTTACTCAGTCCATGTAATAAATGCACATCCTTGAATAAGCCACATTTTAAGCGTTTTCCTCCCATAGAAAACAATTGGCCTAAAAGGAAAACGCTTAACGTGGCGAAATGAATTAAAACGTGTTTTAAAAAGACCAAACCAAAACTCAGTAAACATTTTTAATAAAGCATTTCTATTTACAGACAGCAGGTTATGGGAGGGAAAATGCTTAATGCATAATTAACATGTTGTGTTCGTATTCCTGGGCTCATATCGCTTTTCTGTGAATAGAATGCTTTATTAAAAGTTTGTTTAATGAGTTTGGGTCTTTTTAAAACACAGTTTTAAGGCATAAAGCCACGTACTTTCACTTAAGTGTTTTAGAATGTCCCAATGATTCATTTGTGAATTCACCTGTCCAGAAGATTAAACTTGCAGCAGCTAACATCTTGTGATTCAAAAAATCAGACATAGTGAGTCAAGTTAAGAATAAACATCTGTGAATTGTAATGAAGGCTTTGTAAAACTGCACAGTATTTTTAGCTTTTTAAACAACATACTCCATTCTACACCAACTACACACATTTCCTATCATGTACACTGTAAAAAATTGCGCTGTAAAATAACGGTAATCTACTGGCAGCTGTGGTTGCCAGCATTGTACTGTTAGTTTACAGCTCTCTACAGTTAATTTACAGCTCTTCATTTTTACAGTATGTTACCGTTATTATAAATGTGGTAACTCGTTTCATTTGCGAAACCGATTGCTTCAAACCATTCAAGTTAAAAACAACAACAACAAAAACTACTGTTTAGATGGTGTTAGTCCAGTGAACTTATTTCATTTGAATCCACTAAAAAAGAAATACTTCTTAATGTAAAACTGCAAACATTGAAAGTGCAATCAAAACAAAGCACAAATTTTTACTCAAATCTTTGGTAGAACGTCATTAACTAGCAATAGTACACACTTATGTACTAAAATGCTTAGTAAGAGATTGTCACTGAATCAGCAACTCCACATTTACTGTCTTATATAAAGCAGCAGAAGATTAGTGTTTGTGGCTCATCATGATGAAGCTGAAGCAAAACCCCAGACTCTACTCTCCAGCACAATGGGAACCACAAAACTACATTAAAACTACCAGATTCTCTTGTGCAAAACACACATTAATACAGATGAGTTCAGTATTTACTCTCATCATCAGTGTATGACTTTGCATAACAACATTTTTTCTATAACAACATCTACTAATATTTTAGTTAATTACTTGTTTTGCTTGGTAACTGACTGTTACGTTTTACAGTATATTGCTGTTTTTCCCTTGAATTAACGGTAATCTACCTGGCAGCTCTGGTTGCCAGCATGTTACTGTTTTTCTACAGTTCATTGCCGTAAATTAATTACGGTTTTATTGCTGTTAAATTACGTTTCATGCTGTTGTTTCGTCATTTTTATATCTTTAAAACTCTTTAAAACCCCACAACAAAATCCTTAGTTTTGAATGAACACTTATAATGTGTGCACACTACAGAGTGTTAGAGTAACACTGAATCAGTTGAAGTTAATGAGACAATTCTGTGATTAATTAAGTGATAATTGAGCATTAGTGATGAACACCCTGCTATTAAACAAACGGAATCAGTGAATGAAAGAGAAACACAAGAAATACAATTTTCAAACACAGCCTTAGATGAAATCAACTGAAATGAAAGACATTAAATCTCTCAAGATCTGATTAACAACTGCTAAAACAGCTTCACCAGCCTCAATTATTACCAGAGTGACTTCTATTCCTGTGAAACATCTACAGGAAGATCTTACTGAGAGTTACAAAGGTTTAGATGTTCTTCTTCTTTTTTTGTTCACTACCATGATTGAGATCAGTGTTCACTTTAGTTGGGCTCTTGAACCTTAACTTTTGCTGCTGTAGCAATGTGTTTCTGGAACATGTTTGTTATGGCACAAAAAAAAAAAACCTGCCATTGTTGTTTCATAGCATTGTTCTCTTGCTTCAGATTCACTGATTTTATCTGGTGTCTCTTCTCATACTGATTTGAAAACAATTAAAAGGTTTATTGTAATTTATACTGACACGTCAATAATCAGCGTATTAATCTCAACAATGGTGACAATCTAAAAAATATATAAACAGATCAGTTCTGAACATCACAAAACATGCTACTAAAGCCAAACACAAAAGCAAAAATAAAAACATAGTAAGAATCCAAGGAAACAAGTGGACAATTGAGCAGTATAATTTATTCATGCTGCAATGCATGCTGGGAGTAATGGGGGGGTACCCAGCATGCATTGCATAATGAAGCTTTTGATTGTCACCATTGTTTGAGATTCATATGCTGATTCTGATGTCTCTCTGAGTGTTAATGAGATGGTAGTTCAAAAATAATTTAAACATGAAATGTTTTAAATTCTTAATTTTATATATTAAACCACTGCTCAAGCTCATCACAAAAATATATTTAACACTCAAGCAATTCAATCATATAATTCATCATAACTTTAAACACATATTACAGATTATGGCTATTTCAAAAACCCCAACATCACTTGACCATCCACAAACATTTTGCTATAACAATTGTATCTTAACAAAACAGTTATAGCAATTAAACAAATACTAATGTTCAAAAGTCAAGGGTCAGGAGCACAACTAAAGCAAACACTCATCTCCACAATGGTAACGTCAAACGAAACAATAAAAACAGCATCATTTAAACTGTTGTTTAGTCTCAATAAGATCTTCTATAGATGTCTGACAGAAATAAAGTCAGTCTGGTTAGTAATGAGTGAAGCTGGTAAACCCTGTTTGTTGATTGTTTAAAATCTTTAAATCAGTTGATTTCATCTAAAGCTGTGGCTGAAGTCAGTTGTAGTTCATGTGTTTGTCTTGTTTCTCTTTTCTTCAGTGATTTTGCTCATTAACAGCAGCTGTTCATCATTGTCTGAATTCACTCATTAGTTTTTTTCATTCTCTCTGTCAGGTGGAATATATTAGTAAACTCATGTAGGGAATAGTGAATGAGGGTGTAGGGTGTGATTTGAAACACAGCCTCTGAGTGTCGACTTTGAACACTGTTTATTCACCATATATAGCAGCAGGCTACTTTCTCGAAAATGACAAATATTACCCAGAATGCACTGTTTTAATGGAAAACAGAATGTTACTGTCAAAATTTGGCCGTTTTTTTACAGCGATTTTTAACAGTGTAGCTACACAGTAAAACCCCCAGTGTTAAATTAACACTCACAGTGTTTATATAATCTACACTCAGAGTGTTAAAAAAGTAACAATGAAGCAGTGTTAAAGTTAATGAGATAATTAGTTTAGTAATTGAGTGATGACTGAGCATTATTGAAGAACACCTGCTGTGGTAAGCAGACGAGCAGTAATACAAGAACTACAACTGACTTCAGCCACAGCCATAGATGAAATCAACACAAGATAGAAGAAGACATTAAATCTCTCAAGATCTCGGCAGAGGATGATTAAACAACTCCACAAACAGCATCACCAGCTTCACGCATTGTTAACAAGATTGACTTTAGATGTTGATTTTTTAGTTTTGTTTGAAGTTACCATTATCGAGGTCAGTGTTTGCTTTAGTTGGGCTCTTGACCCTTGACTTTGAAGCATTAGATTATTTGGTCTGCCATAACTGTGTGCTTGTTTGAACGTGTTTCTTATGGAAGTTGGGTGTTGCTGTTTATGTTTCAATAAGAAAAATCATCAGCATTTATTAGCATTCCCTAGTTTTGTCCATAGCATAATTATTGACTGGTTTAAGGTTTTTTTTTTTTTTTTTTTTTTTTTTTTTTATATTAAGTGATCACATGAAATACAAAGCTTGATCAAACAGTTTGATTAATCTGAAAGACTTTAAAAAAAATAAATCCAAGAAGTTTTAAAAAACATCATCATAAAAAAAACAATAAACAATCAGTGTATGAAGCTCAACAATGGTGACAATAAACATATTTGATTGGTGCTCTCAGAATGCACTGCAACATGGAGCTTTATGTTGATTATCACCATCATTGCCATTTTATGCTGAAAATATATTTTTGAAACATAAACAACTCCTAATCAATCTTTTTTTTCACGCCATAATAAACATGTGCAAACAAGCACACAGTTATTGCAACCAAAGATATTCGAGTGTTCTAAAGTCAAGTGTCAAGAGCTCAACTTAAGCAAACACTGACCTCGATAATGGTAACTTAATTGATAACAAAACTAAAACAACATCTAAAAGCAATCATGTTAGTGATGCGTGAAGCTGGTGGTGCTGTTTGTGGATTTGTTTAATCATCCTCTGCTGAGATCTTGAGAGATTTAATGTCTTCTATCTTGTGCTGTTTTCATCTAAGGCTGTGGCTGAAGTCAGTTGTAGTTCTTGTATTTCTGCTCTGTTCTTGTTTCTCTTTCTGTCAGTGATTCAGTTTGTTAACAGCAGATGTTCTTCAATAATGCTCAATCATCACTCAATTACTAAACTAATTATCTCTTTAACTTTAGCACTGCTTTAGTGTTACTTTTTTAACACTCTGTGTGTGGATTATATAAACACTGTGAGTGTTAATTTAACACTGGGGGTTTTACTGTGAATGTCTATGAAAGACGATCAAACCAATCAGAGAAGGTATGGGGCGGAGCGACATGCAGCCCCGCCCCAGGTGTAGCCCCACCTCGATCTGCAGGCTGCAGCTGGGTGTACTTGGAATGATCCACTTATATGCCGTTATTTTTTAGTCAAAAGTTATGAGCGTGTAAGACATGCTCACGAGCACATTATGTTATTTCACACGCGCAAAAATGAACCTTCAGCTGGCATGATAAAAGTCTACTCGCGCACAAATTCAACAACCGAGAGGTGTACATGTAGCTGCGAGCGAGCCGCCTGCATACTCTCATAGGTTAACTCTGCTTGTTCAGTGGATCCTGCTCGCGCGCAGCGGGCTTCTGCTCGCGGCGTGCTGTTTTTTGCTTGCCGCAGTGGATTTCTGCTCGCTCTCAGCTGATTTCTGCTCCCTCGAGTCTACATGACTTTTGACAATTTGGGGGCGGAAACCAAGGAGGGCACTGACCCTCTTATGAAGCACGGAGTTGGGTTAAGTTACCACCGAAGAAGAGTGGGAATGAATTAGAACGAGTTTTCTAATATACCTAAAATGTCTCTGCATGTATAAAATTCTGCGCAGATCATAGTTAATAAATCAATTAATAAATCAGTAGATAAATCAATTACCATCGATGTATATATTTGCGAACGATGAAGCCTACGTTTTGTTAAGTAGGTGTCGCCGCCATTCCGTCCACTGTGTGTTTTGCGTGAATTATATTTGAGACTAATCTGCTTCCGTAACTGTGCAGTGTTAATTGAATGACTGAACTCCGTCAGATACTTTGACTCTGTGCTTCCTGTAATGAGAACTGTCAATCAAGGTTCAAGGATGTCCCTGTGTGAAAGTGACCAATCATAAGAGGGTCAGTGCTCTCCTTGGTTTCCGCCCCCAAATTGTCAAAAGTCATGTAGACTCAAGCGAGCAGAAGTTCACTGCGCAAGCAGGATTCCACTGTACAAGCAGAGTTAACCTATGTATGCCAGGCGCTCACTCGCAGCTACATGTACACCTCTCGGTTGTTGAATTTGTGCGCGAGTACTTTTATCATGCCAGCTAACATTTGACTATTGCGCGTGTGAAATAACATAATGTGCTCGTGAGCATGTCTTACACGCTCATAACTTTTGACTAAAAAATAACGCCATACACTTATTCCACCTTATCAGCATTTGAGAGAGAGAAAGCAAAACAAACAGAGCAAATGCACACATTCTGTGATGACACAAAATAAAAAAAAACACTTCCACTTATATGTCCTGGGACGTAACACTTTAATAACAATAAAAAAGATAAATATTGTAAATAAATTACTATAGCATGTGCTTGTTTGCATTTATTCAGAGGGTCAAGTCTTCATGGTTGGACCTCAGGTCACCTTAGAGAACATCCCTCGACTCGACACGACAAATTCTTCTGTGGACATTGATCTCATTGGGATCGCCAAGAACAACAATGAAAGTATGTCTAAATATTTCAGCGTGATTAAAAAAAATCAAAAAAAAAAAAATCACACCACCGCTAAACCACATTTAATAACTACTTTTATGATTTTTAAAACATAATATCTCTTTCTCTTTCTCTCACAAACAGAATCAGCTGCTGTGGCTTTCATGAGCTACAACACGATGGAGAATTTACTGAAGCCAGACTTCTTCAACACATCCAATGACACGATTAAAACCATGATGTCCACTGTGATCTCAGCTACTCTTCCCAAAACCACCAACACTAAACTAACCAAAGTCAACTTCACCCTCAAACACATCAGAGTGAGAGACTGAAATGTGTTTTTGTTTAATCAGAGCACTGATGAACATCTGAAAACATCTAATATTCAGTGTTCTGATACTTTCTTCTTGTTTTTGCAGGAGTTTGATCCCAGCGGTTCTCTGTCCTGTGTGTACTGGAATATCAGCGAGTGGATTGTAGGTGGTTGTTCTGTTTTAAAGACCAACAGCAGCTACACTGTGTGTTCCTGTGATCATCTGTCCACATTCGCTCTCATCATGGGGGATCCAGCCACCCACCAGAGGTACAGAACATTTCTAGTGAACACTGAAGAACAGCACAGATTTGGCACTCATGTTCTCTCACATGTTTTCTCAGAGCGACTCACTGATGGAGCTGTTGAATTTGGTGTGTGTGATCGTGGGGATGGTGTTCTTCAGTTTGGCCCTGTTGACCTTTGCCCTTTGTCAGTGGAGTCCTGGAGTGAATAATGTGGCTAGAATCAACATCTGCATCAGTCTTCTGTTGGCCCACCTTCTGTTTCTGCTGACACAGCGGTTCCTGAGCCTCATACGGCCTCTGCAGGTAAGAATAATGAAGGAGCCCTACAGCTCAACACAGCATCACTGAGAATCATCATAACTGTCTCTCATGGTCTCCAGGTGTTGTGTGCCGTGATCTCAGGACTTCTGCACTTCCTCTTTCTCTCCGGCTTTGTGTGGATGTTCATTGAAGCTGTGCTGCTCTTCATCTGTGTGAAGAACCTATCACAGATCAGCTCCAAAAAGAGGGAGGTGCTTAGCAGTGGATTCCTGTGTGTGATTGGATATCTGGTTGCTCTGGTTGTGGTCTGTGTGTCTGTCGGTCTGGTTCCTGAAGGCTACCACAAAAAAGTGAGTTGCTTTTTTAAAACTGGATTTGATTAGATGATATAAAGACAGGTAGGTGTGATCAACTTCATTGATCAACTTCAGCTGCAGCTGGATGTAACTGATCAGCGAGACTTGCCACTTGTACACTGTAAAACCCAGAGGTGGGACATTCAAGTCACAAGCAAGTCTTCAAGTCATATCCCAAGTCCTCAAAGGGTTAAAGTTAATGAGATAATTAAGTGACTAATTAAGTGATGATTGTGCATTAGTGATGAACACCTGCTGTTAACAATCAACATCACTGAAGAAAAAAAAAAAAAATACAGCTGACTTTAAGCACAGCCTTGCATTAAATCAAATCAAATGGAAAAAAAAAAAAAAAAATTTTCCACCATAATTGTGGTCAGTATTTGCTTCAGTTTGGGCACTTAAGCCTTTTAACAGTTTTGATAAGTTTGCTTCTAAGCAAAATAAAATACTGTTTCATAGCAAACATTTGTGCAATGCTGAAACAAATCTTGAGCTAGCAGGTGACTTATGCTTTTGATAACTGTTTGATCTTGATTTAAATGTATGTCTTATTCTTTAAGAAAAGAGTGATATCTCATTATGCAAATGCCATCACAATACTTCAATATTAAGAAAAAAAAAACGTGTTTAAGATTAGGCATTTAGCCATGAACAATTTATCATATGATCCTCAACAGTGGTGACAAATAAATATTCATACTGCAGTGCTTTATTGGAGTTTTTCATGTATTGCAACATGAAGCATTTTGTTGATTGTCACCATTGTAGAGATTCATATGCTGGTTCTTGATATCTGTGTGTCTAAATGCACTGGAGTCCAAATTTTTGTATGTGATACACAGATTTAAAATTCACACTCTGTAAATATTAGAGCAGAACTTTCTATGTGTGTTGTAATTTCACTGGGACAATTATTCTTAACCTAAACTTCTGAAAAAAAGCATTATTTTGAATATAATCACACCAGCTCATTGTGACTATACATTTATTGTATATCACTGAACTCTCTTCTCCACAACACCACATACAGAGCTACAGAGAGAGATCTAGCACGAGTCAAGAGCCCAACTAAATCAAACACTGATCTCCATGATGGTGGCATCATTTTAACCAATAAAACATTAACATCTGATCCTCTGTAATTCTCAATAATAGCAGGTGATCATCACTAATGCACAATCATCATTTAATTAGTCACTTAATTATCTCATTAACTTTAACTCTTTGAGAACCTGGGATATGACTTGAAGACTTGCTTTTGACTTGAAAGTCCCACCTCTGGTAAAACCCGACGAGTAACTTAACTCAAACCATTTGAGTAAACAGATTGCCTTGATTTAAACCATGTAAGTTTTAAAACTTTGCAATTAAGTAATTAAGTGATTAACTAAGTGCTGATTGAGCATTAGTGATGAACACATGATGTTAACAAACAGAATCACTGAAGAAAAGAGAAACACAAGAACTACTACAACTGACTTCAGACACAGCCTTAGAAAAAATAAACAAATAAAATACATTAAATCTCTCAAGATCTGATTAAACAACCCCACAAACAGCATCACCAGCTCCACTTATTAATAACCAGACTGACTTTATTTCTGTCAGACGTCTACAGAAGATCTTATTGAGAATTAACTAAGGTTTAGATGTTGATTTATTGTTTCATTTGAAGTAACCATGTTAGAGATTAGTGTTTGCTTTAGTTGGGCTCTTGACCCTTGATTTCTGTCTTAGTTTTTTTCTGGCTGTTGTAACAATATGTTTTTTAAACATATTTGTTGTAACACAAAAGCCCAGAAGAAACATTATCAGGTGTTATATGTATATATACATACATTTAGAAGCTGCTTTTATTCAAAGCAACCCAAACTGCCTTCACTTAACCTGTACCTAGGTGTTTGTTGTTATACTATACATTGATGATAATCATCAATTATTTAGCTGTTTGGAGTTCAATCTCTGATAAAACATGTGTCATGTAATAAGTTGCGTTGTTTGTAGTGTTTTAAGATTCAGTGGTTCTGTGATAATCAGTTAATATAAACGATTTTCCAAACAGTTTGGTTTTCTATTATGTCAATTAGTCACACACAGACATCAATAATCAGCATATGAACCTCAACAATGGTGACCATAAAAAAAGTACCCAGCATGCAAGGCAGCATGTTTTTTTTTTTTTCTTCTTTTTTTGTCACCATTGTTGAGATTCATATTCTGATTATTGATGTCTGTGTGTGACTAACTGCTGCCATAAAAGAAAGATGTATGTGCACAAAATATTTGGAAAATCTTATTAACTGATTATTACAGAACCACTGGCTCTTTGCATAGTTCTTATTGTAATCATCAAAATAATTATACAACACCTTTTTATTCAGATTTGGGACTCTGAACAATTCCGTATTTTGATGATCGTCATCACCAATATGCTAGTGATGGGATTTATGGCTCTTTGAGGGGATCAAAGAGCCGTTCAAAAGAACGGCTCTTTTTAAATATTTAGTCAGTTTTAAGAAGCCAGCTTGGGGGCATCTCAGTTTATCCTGGAAATAATCACTGGGAGGAATGATGAGGTGAGATTTGTAGTCAAATAATTAAAAATCAGATATCACACACCAATATCTGAGTTAGAATTATTCTGAAATATTGATTATTACCTCATTTGTCGTGTGTGGACTATATTCCATAGGGTTGCACAAATCCCTCTGCTTAGACAGTGACATCACTATTTTGGATTTACCTTTAGTACAAAGTGTGTGTGCGTGTGTGTCTCTGTGTGTGTGTGTGTGTGTGTGTGTGTGTGTGTGTGTAAAGCTACGTTGACTGTTATTCATACAATACCTACTTACAAATAAACATCAAAAACAAAGCCGGCTGCAATGAATTTCTGTGCAAAATAGCTTTTACTACAAACACTTCCACACAAGAACATTGTTATCACACAAGAACATTTTGATAGAAAACTAAAAATATTTAAAGTAGATAAAATTTGAATAAATAAAATGGAAATGTCTACATACTACATACTATTACTACTGTAAACTTTGCAAATAGGACATCAGCCCCTTCAAGTCAATGAACAATAACAAAGTGGGCTGCAGTGAATGTCTGTGCAAAACAGCTTTTAGTGAAAAATTTCTATACAAGAACAGTATCACAAAAGAACATTTTTAATGTGTGCACAACTAATAACTAATATCATCACGCTATAAAGGGTTGGCCTGCGCTGGGTGCGTCCCTCCCCCTATAACTGTTCTGTCTCGCGGAGGAGCTCATTTGTGTGCATCTGTGTGAAACACGCATAGGAAAAAAGAACAACAGAAAGAACGGCTCCCCTCCAGCCGCGACTCGGCTCCCATCGTTCATGTTTATGAACCGTTCAAAAGAATCGGTTCGTTCGCGAACGTCACAACTCTACAATATGCAGTGTAACAACCAATACATGATAATACTTTCTCTGGCATTTTCAGTTACAACAAACATGTTTCAAAAACATATGGCTACAACAACCAGAGAAAAAAATAAACTAAACCAGAAATCAAGGGTCAAGAGCCCAACTAAAGCAAACACTGATCTCTAACATGGTTACTTCAAATGAAACAATAAATCAACATCTAAACCTTAGTTAATTCTCAGTAAGATCTTCTGTAGACGTCTGACAGAAATAAAGTCAGTCTGGTTATTAATAAGTGGAGCTGGTGATGCTGTTTGTGGGGTTGTTTAATCAGATCTTGAGAGATTTAATGTATTTTATTTCAGTTGATTTTATCTAAGGCTGTGCCTGAAGTCAGTTGTAGTTCTTGTGTTTCTCTTTTCTTCAGTGATTCTGTTTGTTAACAGCAGGTGTTCATCACTAATGCTCAATGATCATTTAGTTAATCACTTAATTACTTAATTGCAATGTATATCTTCTTTCAGTGAACTCAACTGAATTAAGTTCAGAGTACTCATAACTGTTAGTTTTAAAACTTAAATGGTTTAAGGCAATCGGTTTCCTCAAACGGTTTGATTAACCTAACTTGTCAGGTTTTTAAGGATATCTGTTTACTCAAACGGTTTGAGTTAAGTTACTTGTCGGGTTTTACAGTGTAGTCAGAGGAACTGTAAACAGAGACGTGAAGTCGGACACATTCTGCTTCCCGTAGTGATGCTCATGTTGTGTTTGTGTTCTTTGTCACAGATGAAGTAGATTAGATGCTATATTTGTCAGTTTCACAGATATTGTAGACATTTTTTACATAGCAAAATAAATGTTTTTTTTTTCAGTACTTTAATAATTCACATCTCAAGTCACACAAAATTTCTAACTGGCATGCATTAATTAATTGCTTCATGTCAGACACAGATCGGTCTGTGCAGTGCCACATGAAGTCAAACACACTTTTTAGTTTATGACTGACAGCTTGGATATTTTGGAACAACACTGCTCTCTGATAAATACATTTTATACAGTTTCAAATCACCCAGAAGATTACAATACATTTGCAGTTTATTACACTTTTTTTCCCAGTAGTAACCACCACCAGTCAGCACCTGAAATAGTATTTTGGATCAATTCATTCAGTTATTATATTGTGTTTTCTTCTTAACAGTTGCTGGATTAAAATGGATAAAGGTTTTATCTGGAGTTTTCTGGGTCCTGTTTGTGTCATACTAGCCGTAAGTTCTAGTTACAGACATTTTTCACTTGGGCTGTTGAAACCAAAATACTAAAGTGACCTTAGATTTAAGTTTCTTCTTTTTCTGCAGTTAAACATAATTATCTTCATAAGAATTGTCATCACTCTGTACTCAACTCTCAAAAATCTCAACGCTGAAGTTTCACAGATGAAACAAACCAAGTAACATGCATTGTTTGTAGTTCTTCCACTCTTAACAAAACAATGTAGTCAATAAACACATTAACTCTCTTTCTCTGTTTCTCTGCAGGATTATGGCGTTTAAAACACTGGCTCAGTTTGTGGTTCTTGGTTGCTCCTGGATTCTGGGTTTCTTCACTAATGGCAGTAAGGTGCTGGAGATCCTCTTCCTGGTCTTGAACTCCCAGCAGGGAACCTTCATCTTCCTGATCTACTGTATCCTCAATAATGAGGTCAGACATTTACTTAATTTTCATCTGAAATCTAGATATTAAATAATATCCCGGTTGTTTTTTATGGAGGTCTTGTTCTTATTTTGGCACTTCCCTCCCGAGCTCAACAGCGCCTCTCGTTATTCCAATGTAAATCAGTGGTGAAAAATGGAAATGCAGCGCTCTTTGTTTTCCTCTCCTGAATTTTCCCACAACTCGTAACATTCTTAATCAGTATCAAAACACAATAAAAGTGCATTCTAAGATAGCATTCTATGTATGTTGAGCCTGCCAGTCAACATTAGAGCGCAACCCTCAGGCTGGTCAGTATATTAATTGTGGTCAGTATTTGCTTCAGTTGGGCACTTGAGCCTTTTAACAGTTTAGATAAATTTGCTTCTAAGCAAATGCATTACTGATTCATGGCAAACATTTGTGCAATGCTGAAACAAATCTTGAACTAGCAGATAACTTATGCTTTTGATGACTGTTTGAACTTGATTTCAATTTATTTTTTGATTCTTAAAAAAAAGTGATATCTCATTATGCAAATGCCACCATAATACTTCAATATTAAGAGAAAAAAAAACCTTGTTTAGAATTAGACATTTAGCCATGAACATTTATCATATGATCCTCAACAGTAGTGACAAATAATTATTCATACTTCAGTGCATTATGGGAGTTTTTCATGTATTGCAACATGAAGCATTTTGTTGTTTGTCACCATTGTAGAGATTCATATGCTGGTTCTTGATATCTGTGTGTCTAAAAGCAGTGGAGTTCAAATATCTGTATGTGCTACATAGACTTAAAATTTGCTCTCTGTAAATATTAGAGCAGTACTTTTTATGCATGTTATAATTTCACTGGGATGTATGTTCTTAACCTAAATGTATGAAAGAAAAAAACATTATTTTCAATATAATCACACCAGCTCATTGTGACTATACATTTATTGTATATCACTGAACTCTCTTCTCTACAACACCACATACAGAGAACAACCTAGCAGGAGTCTAGAGCACAACTAAATCAAACACTGATCTCCATGATGGTGGCATCATTTTAACCAATTAAACATTAACGTCTGATCCTCTGTAATTCTCAATAACAGCAGGTGATCATCACTAATGCACAATCATCATTTAATTAGTCACTTAATTATCTCATTAACTTTAACTCTTTGAGGACCTGGGATATGACTTGAAGACTTGCTTTTGACTTGAAAGTCCCACCTCTGCTGTATCGTAAAACACTTTTGCTGCTATTGAGGTGGGATACAGGTGAGGTTAGGGACAGGTTACAGATGTAATTACATGCAGGTATTTGTTAATTTAAAAACATATGAGCACAATAAGTGCATTGTATCAAATGATTCATTTAAATGTAAGTATATTAAGGCCACCTAATATAAAGCAGGACCAAAACCATTTCAGTGTCTCCAGACACAGTATATGAAAGGAAAGTAAAAAATTTTGCTTCTGAAAGTGCAAATCTAGTCTCTAAAGCCTCTTTTCTCTCCTGGTTTATTATAAACAAACTCATTCTGGTTCATGAGTTCAGAGGTTAAACTTATCTCATGAAGTCACTCAGCTCCTCTCGTCTCGTTCTCCTTCAGGTCAGGCAGCAGTACAGGAACTTCTTCAGATGTCTTTGCTGTGGACGCAAAAAACACTGAGGACTACAGCATCAGGTTCAGGAAATGAGCAAAGTACCATTGTCATACAGTAAAATACCACTACAACAGAATCAATGCCTTTACATGTTACATGACAGTCTCTGCTTTTATTTGTAAATGAGCAATTTTACAAGTCTTATTTTATAGCCATCATTCATTTTGATGTAAATATATTAACTTCCTTTAACTGTCGATTTCTTTTTTCTTGTTGGATATTTTAGACCCATGTGTGATTTATTGTACTTCAGACCCCTCAAGTGATCTATGTTTCCTTTAATTGCTTCTATTATTTGCAAAAATATTTAGTGTGAAAATGGCAGACGATTTGTAATTACTGTGTTATTGATATTAATCTTCTGCTGGGGCTCTTTCCACGGGGCGAGCAGCTGGCTGAGCTTCTTCCTGAGCTCAGCCTTATATAGCAGTCGGCACCTCACCTTCAGGAGTTTCCGCTAGCGTCAAAACACTGACACAACGGGAGAGACCGTTCAATAGGGAACATAATTTGTCACACTCCAGACAAGAAGCGCAGCACCACACTGCAGCCAGTTCAAGACAGCAGTCTAAAGTTGCGTTGAGTTTGAGGTACAGTGTTTGAAACAGAGCAAACAGAAAGAGAAAGTGTGATCTATGGCTATTATAAAGCATACAGACAGGCAAACGTGCTAAAAGATACACAATTCACAATCTTCCAGCCTAGGATTAAGTCATTATGTAGGCCTACACATTAACAATAATTTGGGACAAATATAATGTGATTTTATGGAAAATTATCTGTTTCTGTCTGTGGTGCTGCAGGATTTTGAACAGCATCCTGATTCGCTGTGGACAGGCTTTATCTTTAACTTAATGTTATTAAACTGAATGTGTGAAGCAAACTGTTAGTTTGTCCACAAAATAAAATGACACATAAAAGAGTGTGCCGTTTATCATTCACACAGGACCGGGACAACCTATAGGCAGAGCAGGCAATTGCTTAGGGCCTCTGAGTTTGAGCAGGGGTCTCCATAACGGTAACATCCCCTATACGCTAGTCCACCAGTCAAGACAGGCAGAAAAATTCTAGGGTTGTCGTCATCTATTTAAGAGAGATTACAATGTATTCTAAATATAAAGTTGTTCTGTCACTTTCTGTCTTTTTGTATTAAAATGTGAATGATGATTGATTACATGCTTCTTGTTATGTCAATGTGAACTTTTTTTTTTTACATTCCAAAAAAAAAACAAAAACAGAAAAAACCCTCCATATCCATCTTATTTTTCAAGACAGATGTAAGCCGCTTTCTGTGAATGTGTGAGACTTCCTGTTCATTAGCCACTGTAGGGAAATAGCGAGAAGAATAACAAAGTGCAGTATATGGTAAAACTGTATGCAGTACAAACCACTGTATTCATAAATAAGATAATGTATTCAAATAATATGGTGAGACACACAAGTTTGCAATATCATGCAGCAAAACAAGCTGTTTTGTACAGCTGAAAATAGCTGGAAGAGGATGAGACCGGAAGCATCGCAACATAAAATTTACAAATGGAAAAAATAAGGTGGATAATAGACTGATTTTAATTTGAGAAGAATTATAGTTTGAAATATGAAAAAATTTAAACAACCCATCTTCTGCAATATATCTGTAAGAAGGGAATGTTCTGATTATCAATGCCTGGTTGTGTCAAACTAAGAAAAAACCTAATGCTCAATTAAAAACAGCTGCCAATGTGGGTTAAAACTGACAAACACACTGTAAAACCTGACAAGTCACAGTAACTCAAACCGTTTGAGTAAACAGATTGCCTTTACTTAAACCATGTAAGTTTTAAAACTTTGCAATTATGTAATCAAGTGATTAATTAAGTGCTGATTGAGCTTTAGTGATGAACAGCTGCTGTTAACCAAACAGCATCACCAGCTCCACTTATTAGTAACCAGACTGACTTATTTCTGTCAGACGTCTACAAAGTTCTTATTGAGAATTAACTAAGGTTTAGATGTTGATTTATTGTTTCATTTGACCATGTAAGACATGGGTTAGCTTTAGATCATGTTTGCTTTAGTTTGTTTGCTCTTGACCCTTGACCCTTGATTTCGTCTTAGATTATTTTTTTTTTTGGACGTTGTAACCCTGTGTTGTTTTTGAAACATGTTTGTTATAAATCTCAAAAAACCCAGAGAAAATATGATCAGGTATTGGTTGTTTATACAGCATATTGGTGATGATAATCATCAATTATGTAGCTGTTCAGGTTCAAAATCTAACTAAATAGGTGTTCTATAGTTAGTTCAGTTGATTACAATAAAAAGCCTTCAAAAAGTCAGTGGTTCTTTCATAATCGGTTAATATAAAGAGAACTTCCCAAACAGTTTGGTCTTTCTATGGTGTCAATTATTCACACAGCAGACATCAATAATCAGAATATGTAACCTCAACAATGGTTACGAAGAAAAAAAAAAACCTTGCTGCAATGCATGGTCGGGTACTATTTTAGTTACAAAACTCATCCATGGCTCCCAGCATGCTCTGCTGCATTGTTTTTTTTTTTTTTTTTATGGTCACCATTGTTGAGGTTCATATGCTGATTATTGATGTCTGTGTGTGGACTAAGTGACACCATAGAAAACTAAAACTGTTTAGAAAATTCTTTTATATTAACTTGATTTTTCACAGAGCCACTGCTCTTAGAATCACTTTTACTGTAATCAATCCAACTAAGTGCGCAAGACACCTATTTCATCAGAGATTAGACTCCAAACAGTTTCAATAATCAATGATTATCAGCATCATATACAGTATAACAAACCCAACACCCTAGGTACAGGTTACATAAAAAAAAATGCTAACCTGAATGCACTGTAAATTGCTTTGGATAAAAGCAGCTTCTAAGAGTGTGAGTGTGTGTATAACACCTTACAAAAACACATCTTTACAACATCCAAAAAAAAAAATTGGTTACAACAGCCAGAAAAACAACTAAGACAGAAATCAAGGGTCAAGAGCCCACTATAGCAACACTGATCTCTAACATGGTTACTTTACATGAAAACATAAATCAACATTCATCTAAACCTTAGTTAATTCTCAATCAGATCTTCTGTAGAGGACGTCTGACAGAAATAAAGTCAGTCTGGTTATTATAAGTGGAGCTCTGCTGTTGATGCTGTTGGGGGTTGTTTAATCAGATCTTGAGAGATTTAATGTATTTTATTTCAGTTGTATTTTATCTAAGGCTTGGTCTGAAGTCAGTTTGTAGTTCTTGTGTTTCTCTTTCTTCCTCAGTAATTCCTGTTTGTTAACAGCAGCTGGTCATCACTAATTCACAATTATCACTCACACACAAACATTAATCACTTAATTATTTAATTGCAATGTATATCTTCTTTTCAGTGAACTCAACTGAATTAAGTTCAGAGTACTCCAGCAACTAGTTAGTTTTAAAACTTAAATGGTTTAAGGCAATCGTTTTCCTCAAACGGTTTGAGTAAACCCAACTTGTCAGGTTTTTAAGGATATTTGTTTACACAAAAGGTTTGAGTTAAGTTACTTGTCGGGTTTTACAGTGCACTGATAGAAAATTACACATGTGACATTGTGTGTAAAGTCTGACTACACTTCCAAGTAACTGGAATTTAAATTTGGAATTAAATTTGTATCTGAATTTGAATTCCGACATGGCATTAAAGTTCCTTAACCAGCACGATGGTCTGATAATAACATCTCTATAACAGAACACACAACAATGGTTTTTAGTTAGCAGAAGCAGTCGTGTCAGGGGAGGATCACTGTATCGCTTACATCAGGTAGATCTTATTTCTTCTTATATATGATCCCTCATCAGTCTATTTAAGTCAAAAATGGATTGTTGTTTGATCATGTGTGTAGTTACAATTGTGCAATTATAGTTGATTTGTGTGTGGTTCTAAATAAAACGTAAGTTGGGTGCTTTGACCAGGTCAGGACGTCTGTAAGTCCTTAACATTTTTAAGGATGTGTGCAGAAGAGGACTGGCTTCTTTGATTTTAGATAGTTTTGTGGATCGTTATGGTAGAGCTCACAGCGGGTGATCGGTCAGAATCACGCAAAGATTTCTCCATTGGAAGTATTTGCAATTGAATTTGAAACTGCATGATTGAATATGTACAGTGATGGGTGTGTTTCTGAAACAAATAAAGAAATAAACAACACAATTATTTGAATGCAAATGAATGAATTATAATCACACCAAACCTCTATTTGTATTAACTGTATCCTATTGTTACAACACAGCAAAATAAATACAATATCTTTTAACATACCGAAACCTGGCATTAAAGAATGAAAAGGCTTGTGTGAAGGCGAATATCACCGCGATTGCTTACAAACTATGCGCAGAGGGTGCTTAACTGGTATTCTACAATGTGTAACCAAAGAATAATGCCAGAGTGGCAACCTACACATCAATAGAAAGAACCATCACGATACGAGGCCTAACCGGGCAGAAAAGCCTGAGCTTACATTTAGCAACACTAAACAGACAAAACACTACCAATATAGCCTTAGCAATGACAGTAAAAGAACAACAAAATACAGATTCTTACTTGTAAAGACGCACACAGAATAAAGCAGTTGTATCAAGGCGGGTTGTAAGTCCGTGCGGTTAGCGTAAAGTCTCAGACAGAATGCTACCAGCTTGCAGCGATCCTGAGTCAACTTGTGATTGGCTAAGAGTCCAGGTGAAGCGAGGCGTCTTCCAGTAGGAGAGAGAGAGTCACAGTAAAGTGTCTGATGCTTAGCGGCCACAAGGGGGCATTTTTTACAGGATGTATAAATCTTTATGAATTACTCCAGATCACTTGTAGATCTACACCAGTTTTCTGGTGTGATTTTTTTGGGAAACAGTTTGAGATTCTGAGATGTAAGTTACTCAAAAAAGTAATCCACTATAAATTACTAATTACTACTTTAAAATTGCAATTTGATTACATTATTGATTACTGCATTTAATAAGTAATCAGATTACCAATTACTTTACTTTCAAGTTTACTCAAGTTATCAAACTAACAAAAACTACACTACAAAATGAAAATCATAGTTCTTTGAGTAATTTCATATTGACTGAAAAATTGCATAAGCATGAAAACAGCAACTTTAACAATCACTTTTAAGCATTTTTCCCTGATAAAAACAAAAAGAACTTAAAATATTCCTCTTTTTTGATCGTACAGTTAAGAGTAATACATCATTTGAAATGTTGAAAGTCTATACTTTTTATTTGTATACTCTTGTAATATTAAAAAATGCTGTGCTTTTGTAAAATAAAGAACATATACAGGGTGTGCTTTTTGCCGTCTCTGTGAACCTCTTTCTGAAACACGTCACAAAAATAATTGAAAATTCTGCGAATACTTCACACACGGACATAATAAATATATCTATACAAAGCTAAACGTTTGAAACGAATGTGAGCTCCAGAAAACAAAAACTCTATCAAAAAATAATCAATTTGAAAAGAATCATAACCCCATCACACTTTTCCTCAGCTCATCTGTAATGTGATCACACCTACGCGCCGTGTGCACTATTCATACTGTAATCATCAAACCTGTAAAAACCCACATCACCTCCATAAATGTGAAGATTCATCAAGTTCATCTAGTCTACTTTTTCTTTTGGAAGAAGACACACTGTGAGGAATAAGTCTTGTGTTTACCTCAGAAGAAGCGATGTGGCTTGATCCAGCGAAGCATATCATTCTGATTTATTCTTACTTATTCCCTATTAGTGATCATTTCTGGGAAAACACTTCTTTAGGACCATTATTTCATCCTTTATTGCATTATGCTTTGAACATAAGTGTTTAAAATTCTCCTCAATGTTTACTTTTGTAAAATGTTAATTCATAAATTATTTTTCGTGCAAGTTTGAAATGAAGAGGAAACAAACCTTTAAAGTCAGAGCTAAAGCTAATTTGTTTATCCTGTTATTGTTAAGGAAACTCGTTCTCTGAACTGGTTTGTGGATAAAGAGGAATACAACAGACTGTCAAAACTGACAATGGCTAGATTTCATAAAGGTGAGTATTTTTCTCATCTTCACTGACCCAAAAACCTTTTTGACATGAACTTTGGTCAGATGGTCAATGTAGTTCTTGCAAACTCAATCCATTACAGTCCAAAACATTTTCAGTTGTTTTTAATTACATTTTCCTTCATTTTAGCTTTTATAAAAGCGAGGACTATCATCTCTGTTATTCTGTGTAAGTCTATTTTTGTTATGCTTTTGTGTCTGTACATTGGTAAAACCTCAGTTGGTCACATACATTCATTAATATTGCTAAAACTATAAATAATGTGATTGATTTAACTTTGGAGAGCCGCTACTCACAACAACAAGCACTTCTTTTAATCAGATGCCTAAACTGAGGCATTAATGTGGTGAACAGTTGAGTTGAAGTTTAATTGTTCACCTTCATGTTGCTCCAAATCGGCAAGACGGCCTTTCATCCATAAAATAATATCCTGATCATTCTTTCCATATAATGAATGTGAACAAAAACTGAATCAGTTTCTAAAGTGCTGAAAATGTATTCTTCTGAAATTATGATAGCTCTGTGTGAAGAAAAGGCTGAAATTTAAGTTGCTACAAAAATGGTGCACGTGATATTTGGTCACATGAATTGTGAGATTTAATGCTGCTGAATACAGCTGAAGTGCCAGTTTTATAGTCAACTCCATGTGCAGACCTGACAACTTTGGATTGTTTTTTTTTTTTTAGTACCATTAGGGGACGGGACACAGGGTTTGGGTTCATATACTCAAAAAAATTCAACAAATAAATTATAAATGATATAAAATACATGGTTTAGCAGTTTTGACTGTCAGAGGCATGACCATTGCCCTGATACTTTGTGAGGTACTGCTGTAGGACACGGCCATGTTTCTTTTTAGGTCTGCTGCCCTTTCTCCCTGTCAGCGTCCTCATCTGATGTCATGTTTTGTTTTGTTTTTTAGAAGCAAGGCACACACACACACACACACACACACACACACACACACACACACACACACACACACACACACACACAAACACATCTCGGTAACTTTCTAGTTCAAGGGTCTTAAACCAGAGGTCCGCCATATTAATGTTTGATCACAAATAATTTTTTGTTAAAAAATTAAACATTGTTAAAAAACATCACAAAATCCATTTTAAGTATAGGCAGTGGCTATTTGCAATAAGTGTAAACAGCTATAGATTCTATTTACACTATGTATTGTGTAATGTATTGTAGTACATTATAAAACAGTATGCAGTAAAAATTTATTAAGTTTAAATGATCTTTTTTATTAGAATTATTAAATGGATGATGCCTTATTGGGACATTAAATTAATTTAAACTTTTCAATTATTTCCTTCATTAATATAAAAAATTCTCACTTTGACCTCTTAAATTTGCCCTGTAAGTGGCCAATAATTGTTGTCTTCTTATCTGCAAAGGCATTTTACCCATCTCTACTTGAAGAGCAGAAACTGGAGATGTTAAATATGCTCCACAACAAATTCTCAGGGCTTGAGACTTAATTTTAATTTAAGTAAATGAGATTTATATATATAT
>NC_056572.1:34217071-34217926 GCF_018340385.1 Cyprinus carpio | reverse complement strand
TTGTTTACATCTTCCCACCACCTTTTTTTATATGTTCATTTTAATCTGTTATCAAACCATACTCCAAGTCATCTAAGAATTGTATTTACAGTCTAGTTCTTGTCATAAAACTTAAAAATATAACATGTACATTTCTTCTAATATTAGTAAGGTATTATTTTTGTCTTTTCCAATGAAACTTAAATACATTCTTACCTGACCACCCACTCTACAACTTCATTTAATGCATATTGAATTTTCTTTACAATATACTCTATATTTCTCCCTTTAATCAATTAAGCCATATAGTCCCATCATCAGCAAACAATGATTTCCCCACATTTTTATATAATTTTGAAAAAACATAATTATATGATGATAAATAAAAGAGGACTAATTACACTGCCCTGAGGTGTTTCATTGTCAATACCACCACTTAAAGATATTGCTCCATGTGCCAGTCTTTACCCTAATTCTTCTTCCAAGTAAAAACACTGTACATTCTCCGTTCAATACGCACCTTTCCTAACTTTTTTAATAAACCCTCCTTCCACAACATATGCATTTTCTATACATTAAAAAAACACACCTGCAATAACACTTTTCTAATTTATAAATGCTTTCCTTATATCAGATTCTAATGACACTATTGGATCCAAAGTCCCTCTTCCATATCTAAACCCACTCTGATAAGGAGAAAAAATGCCCTCCTTTTCCAAATATTATGTCAATCCATCAGTTATCATTCTCTCCATTAGCTACATCAGGGGTTTTTAAAGTGTAATGCGCGCCTCCCCAAGGGCGAGCCAGAGCACATCAGGGGAGGTGCAGAGGGTAGTAAAATTTATAATAATTAATTTAAAATATTATCAAGTT
>NC_056572.1:34210441-34217007 GCF_018340385.1 Cyprinus carpio | reverse complement strand
GAGAAACCTTTTACAATGAGAAGGCCATAACTGGCAAGTCCGCCAATACAGGTATATGCCTATTAATACAATGGAACCCCCGATTCAAAGCCTTCCACTTCGTCAGAAAGTAAAAGTCCTGCCATATGTTTATTCCACCCATGAACTCAGCAAGCTGATTTCAACAGAGGAGGAATTTCAAGTTCATTCCTTTCAAGCACAAACAAGTCTCAAGTCAAATTCCCAAGTCCTCAAAGCGTTGAAAGTTAATGAGGATAATTAAGTGACTAATTAAATGATGATTGTTGCATTAGTGAGGAAACACCTGTTGTGTGTAAATTACAAGAGGTATCAGATGTACTGGTTATAGGCTAAACTGATGCCACCATCATGGAGATCAGTGTTTGATTTATAGCTTGTGCTCTTCACCCTTGACTTGTGGTACTAGATCTTCGATGGTATGTTTCTATAGTGGTGTTGTAGAGAAAGAGAAATCAGTGATATGCCAGGAAACGAATTGTCTCAATGAGCTGGTGTGATTATACTTCGAAAATACCCGTTTTTTGTTTTTTTCTTTTTTTTTTCATAGTTAGATTTGAATGAGATCAAACCAGTAAAACCTACTACATGCATGAAAAAAAGTACTGGCTATAATAAGTACAGAGAATAAATTTAAAATCTGTGGAACACATACAGAAATTTGACTCCAGGCTTTTTCGACACAACAGAATCAGAACCAGAATATGAATTATACAATGGTGAAAATCAACAAAATGCTTCATGTTGCAATAAATGAAAAAAACTACCCAGAATGCACTGCAGTAGTGAATAAGTATTTGTCACCACTGTTGAGGATCATATGATAAATGTTCACAGCTAAATGCTTAATCAGAATGCAACGCTTTTTTTTTTCTCTTAATATTGAAGTATTATCGTGGCAATGTCTAATGAGAGGACATCACTTTTTTTTAACGAACAACAAAGAAATTCAAATCAAGATCGTACAGTCATTCAAACGCCATAAGTTATCTGTTAGCCATCAAAGGATTGGCTGCAGCATTGCACAAACGTTGGCTATGAAACAGTAATTGCATTTGCTTAGAAGACCAAATTACCAAAACTGTTTGTAAAAGGCTACAGCACGTCCAACCTGAAGCCAACCTACTGACCACACTTATGGGTGGCACTAGTTTTTTTTTGGCCTTCCAAGTGAATTTATCCAAGGCTGTGCTTAAAGTCAGTTGTAGTTCTTGTGTTTCTCCTTTTCTTCAGTGATGTTGATTGTTATGACAGCAGGTGTTCATCACACAATGCACACCATCTTCATTGAATTAGTCGACTTAATTATTTCCGTAACTTGAACTCTTTGCGGAATTGGGATTTTTAACTTGAGATTTTGTTTGTGACTTGGAACGGAATGACTTGATTCATCCTCTGGTGAAATCCAGCTGCTGAGTTCTGGGCTGTTTCGGACATCAACATCGGGCCAGGACTTTTTACTTTCTGACCCAGGGATTTCACTCTGCATATTGGTGATGACAATCATCAATTAAAAGCGTTCAACTCAAAAAGCAGTTTCACAGACACTCAACATCAGAATAAGAGGGTGAATCAGAGTAATCTAGACACTTCCCAGATAGCAACATATTGTCGGCCCAGATCTGGCCCACATCTGGCACATGTGGAATGATGATCTGGCCCACATGTAGCATGGAATGATGGCACTTGGGCGACCATGGCTCCTGTTTGCCAGATCCTGGGCCACACAAGCGAGGCCATAGCAATGCCACATGTCAAGCCAAGAGCAAAGAAATAAAAAACACTGGATGTCTTATCTAGACATACAAAATATGTTATTTATAGAGTCCTCTCAGCTTGTCTAAGCTTGTTTACAAGCAAAATCACTGAAAGGAAGAAGGGGACGAAAAAAAAAAGAGATGAACAGAAACACAGCTAATTTGATGAATCAATGAAATCAACTGAAGATAAAAGACATTAAAATCTCTTAAGTCTCAGCAGAGGAGGATAAAACAACCCCACAAACAGCATCACCAGCTTCACATATTACTAACCCAGACTGACTTTCTGTAGAGGTCTACAGAAGTTCTTATTGGCAAGAAATTACTGGGTTTAAATTTAATGTTTGTTTTCATTTGGGAGTCACATAATGGTGATTCGTATTTCCAAATTAGCTGGGCTCTTAACTCTTAAAAAAACAAATGCTAACGGAAGGCAACTGTAAAAAGTTGCTTTGGATAAAGCAGCTTCTAAGAGTGTGAGTTGAGAGTGTGTATAACACCTGATGAAACCATTTTTTCGGATTTTGAGTTTACAACAAATGGTTACAACAGCAAAGAAAAACGAAGACAGAAATCAAGGGTCAAGAGCCCAACCTAAAGCACCACTTGATTTCTAACATGGTTATCAAATGAAACCAAATCAACATATAAACCTTAGTTAATTCTCAAAGATCTTCTGTAGACGTATGACAGAAAATAAAGTTCCGCTGGTTATTAATAAGTGGAGTGGTGATGCTGTTTGTGGGGTTGTTTAAACGACTTTGAGAGATGTAATGTATTTTATTTCAGTTTATTTTATCTAGGTGTGTGTTGAAGTCAGTTGTAGTTCTTGTTGTTTCTCTTTTCTTCCAGTCATATGTTTTGTAACGTTAACCCCCCCTTTTTTTTTTTTAAAAAAAAAAAAAAAAAAAAATTAATTTTGTAATTTTTTTTTTCCCCCCCCCCCCCCCCCCACCCCCCCCCCCCCCGAATTAAAGTTCCCCCCCCCCCCCCAAATATTAGTTTAAAACAAAAAAATGTTTATGGCAAGCGGTTTACTCAAAACTGTTTGCGTTACCCAAATTGTCAGGTTTGAAGGATATTGTTACTTCAAACGGTTTGAGTTAAGTAATTGTAGGGGTTTACACTGCAGTAATATTTCCAGTCTAAAAAAAAAACCACGGTGTAGACAGGACCACTTTCAGCAGGTGATTGGAGTTTGGGTATGCTTCAATTAACATTACGGATAGGCAGAATTAATATATAAATGCACAACTTTAACTTTAAATATCAAAAAAGCGAACAAAGATTCAGCAAACATGCATAAAAAACTGCAATAAAAATCCTCCTCTGCTGAGCTCTTCAGCAGAGATTTAATGTATTTTATCTTCAGCTGAATTCATCCAGAGGCTGCTATGGCAGTCAGTTGTTGTGTTTCTGTTCATTTCTTTTTTTTCTGTCCTCTTCTTTCCTTTCAGTGATTTTTGCTTGTAAACAAGCTAAGCAACAAATGAGAGGACTCTATAAAATAACCTTATATATTTTGTGAAAAACCAGATAAGATCCAGTGTGGTTTATTTCTTAGCTCTTGGCTGACATGTAGCATTGTTATGGCCTGCTTGTGTGAGTATAATTAAGATCTGAGTGATTGAGAGGCGGTCCGCCCAAGTGCCATCATTCCACGCTACATGTCATGGGCCAGACAGCAGCATCTTCAGAGAAATGACATCATATCGACTTAAAGCTTCTGGTTTTGAGGTTAAAACCTTTTATCTAGATATAATATCATATATATAGATATTTATATACTCATGATCATAGCTAGAATAAAGATATATATAGCTTAAAAATTCTTGTGAATGGTAGCAAAAACATGAACACAATCAGAGGTTTTGTGTCCCAGATACACCGGATAAAGACAATAATTGACATTTTGACATTTTCCTTCGAACAAATTTGAGATCAGATGATTGTTATTTGATCCGTGCAGGGACCTAAATCAGAACCTCATACATTTACAATACAAAGAATATTATATTAGATAATAAAAAAGCAAAACCACAAGACGAGATGAACTCTATTTGCTCAACAAACCGGATTTTTCAAATCAGAGCATTGAATCATCATTCAGCTGTTCAGCGGTGACCATCACATCTTCTCTCTAACATAATTCCGGTTCAATAATAGTTCCTCATGTGGATATTGGTTGGCAGGCACCTGTCAAAGCCAAAAACCCTGAACAACATGCATCAGAGGTTAAGTTTTCAGGAGCACAATTTTATGAGGCTCAAAACAATATCAGTATAATATGCATGTGTTAAAGGACGTAAAACTAAAGTAGTACACATTGCTCACAAGTGGCCACAATGTTACGCTTAAGTTTTCTAAATAGAATGTGCAATAAAAATGTCATTAATCAGTTCATCTTTTTGCAGAAGAGATTTCATGTTTGCTCTTCTGAGGTTGCTGATTAATAATAAGAATAAAAACCCGACTAAAACATGGATGTTCATCAAAGTGACTGACGGATGTTCCCGAGATGCTGCGTGAAGCGGCTGCCAATGATACATGAAAGAAGCCAGCAGACAAAGTCAATCCACAGGTCTGTGACTGCCTAATGAAGAGATGAACCTCTGTGACAAACTAAAACAAAGTCATGAATGTGAGAGCTCCACATTCATGTTCAGACCCTAACCCCAAAAATTACCTTGCAGAGCATTGCCGATGGTTTTAAGAAAAAGCTTAGTACTAAACAAGTTTTGCAGTACGTATGCTGTCTAATATCATCAAGTCCAAACTTAGCAGACGAAATATCATGTTGGTGTATGTGTGATGTACGGGACTTCACGAACTGACCTTCAGTGTTTAGTCAAGGTAGATGTTAAAAAACATCAGAAAAGTTTAAAATGTTTTATCTATTTTCTGAAAGTACCGTGTTGTGCAATCCCCATAGAGTCGTTTCTGGAACTAATAAACTGCAATACCCGTCTAGTAACGAATCAAGTCCTGGGATCTAAACAAAAGATCTTAATGACATGACAAGTTTGTGTGTACTACAAACGTTTGGGAACACCGATGGCATTACTAACAAAAAAAATGTTATAAAAGTGCATAACTGTGAGTATTCTCAACTCATGAAGTTGATTTCACTCACTATAAACTATACATTGCACTTACAGTAATTCATGATTTGCTTCCCTGATCATTTAGCATTGTGGATGAACAACCTTCCAGTTACTGAATAGAATTACGGCAAAACACCCCGATTAACAAGCTGTCAAACAGATTTTTTCTGGCTATACGGTATCTATATCTCCAAGTTATGCTAACTCAATACCGTTTGAGGAAACCGCCGATTCATTAAAACTCCCCTAAGCTGTCCATTACAACAAAAAATGTGTATCCTCCTTCTTAAACGTATTATTTATTTGGAATACAACTGACATATATAAATACCTACTGCGGGGGTATGACGAACCTTATAAAAACAATTTAAAGAGTGTAGTAGTGCACTGTAAAACGCTGACAAAGTAGTCAATCAGAACAGTTGGAGTAAGACAGATTGTCAAGTACTTAAACCATGTAAGTGTAAAACTTTGCAATTATGTCAAATCACCTGAATTAAAATAAAGTGACTGATTGTAGCATTGTGATGAACAGATCCTGGTAACAAGCAGCATCACCAGCTCCACTTATGAAATAACCAGACTGACCTTTCTTTCTGGTCAGAACGTTTACAGAAGATCTGCTAGAGAATTAACTAAGGTTTAGATGTGATTTAGGTTGTTTCATTTAAAGTAACCACTGTTAGAGATCAGTGTTTGCTTTAGTTGGGCTCTTGGACCCTTGGATTTACTGTCTAGTTTTATCTCTGGGTTGTAAACCATTTGTGGTAACTCAAACGCCCCGAGAAAAAAGGAAATATCATCAGGTGTTATACACAACCTCTATCTTCTTATAAGCTACTTTTATCCAAAGCAACGTACAAGTGCATTCAGGGTTAGCCTGATTTGCTGGTATCTAAAACTGTATCTAGATGTGTTGTTATACTGTATATTGGTGATGAGAATTCATTGATTATTGAACTGTTTTGAGTCTAATCTCTGATGAAATAGGGTGTGTTTGTAGTCCTTAGTTTGGATGTGATTATAAATAAAAGTGATTCCTAAGAAGCCAGTGGGTCACGGTCATAAAATCAGTTAATTACAAGAACTTTCCAAACAGATTTGGTTTTCTGTGGTGTCACTTAGTCACACACAGACATCAATAATCAGCATATGAACCTCGAACAATGGTGACCATAAAAAAAAAAAAAAAAATCATAACAATGCAGCATAGCATGCTGGGAGCCATGGAATGAGTTTTGTACTACAATAGTAACCCAGCAGCATTGCAGCATGTTTTTTTTTTTTTTTTCCGTAACCATTGTGGAGGTTCATATTCTGATTATTGATGTCTGTGTGTGACTAAATGACACCATAGCAAACCCCAAACTGTTTGGAAAGTCCTTTTATATTAACTGATCAAAAAAGAATCCAATGACTCTTTTTGAATGACTTTCATTGTAATCAAATGAACTAACTATTAGAACTCCTATTTATTTAAGACCTCGAACTTGAACAGCTCCATAATTGATGGATGATCATCAACCAAGAGGATGGTCAACAACCAAATATCTGATGATATTTTCTTTGGGTTTTCTGAGTTATAAACAAAACAGGGTTCAAAAACACATGGTTACAACGTCCAAAAAAACCCAACTAAAGCAAACACTGATCTCTAACATGGTTACTTTAAATGAAAACATAA
>NC_056572.1:34209585-34209984 GCF_018340385.1 Cyprinus carpio | reverse complement strand
GGTTTTACAGTGTGCTATGACTAAACTGTGATTGATGATCTTTGGAGAGAAACAAGTCAAAATGAATCCCTCTTAATATGTGCCTTTGCACATAAAAATAATGTAAGTTCAACCAAAATATAAGTTATTTTAGACTTATTATTCTCCTCTTTTAGTGATCTGAAATGGACTAGGAAAGCTGTGTTTATCATTTTTGTGACTACAAAAATGATAAACTGACATCACATAACATGAAAAAACAATGAAAAAAAAACTGAAGCACTTTTATAATCAACTCTGCACGATTTTTCTAGTTGATTTCAGAACACTGGAGGAGAGGAATTTATGAGTGAAAACCAATTTCAGTCTGTTCCTCACAAAGATACTGTATGACAAAAAAAAAAAAAAAAAAAAAAAAAA
>NC_056572.1:34209363-34209547 GCF_018340385.1 Cyprinus carpio | reverse complement strand
TTGTCATGCTGGACAAAAAAACTTGACTGTTTTTCAGCCCCATTTCATGTCATGCATATAATTTCATACTATTCCTATGGTCTAAACATGGCAAGGCAATTTTTGTGTCTTTGTTAAAACCAACTGATTCCTGTTTCAAATATTATGATGATTTTATTTTGTTGATTTATTTATTTAATTTTAT
>NC_056572.1:34207966-34209356 GCF_018340385.1 Cyprinus carpio | reverse complement strand
AAGAGACGGTGACCACAGCTGGTAATGTTTTGTGTCATTACTTGTGTTATTTGCTGGCATTTTGGCTGCATTCTGAATGAGCACATCCTTCACATTTTTATTGTCACTATCTGCTGCCAAAATAACAACACAGCTGTTTCTCCCCCAGAGAAAAAAAATGTGTGGCTTTATGGATTAAGATAATAAGTGGTGTAGCAAATTAGCTCAGAAGGCAAATATAAATACTTAATCATAACTCGTTATTATTAATTATAAATATTTGGATCAGCTAATAGAATTATTATTACAAAAAAAATAAAAAATGTTCACCCAGAAAAGACCCAGTGTTAGAGCTGCACAATTCATTGAATTTCTAATCGCGATTACAATTACAGATGCCAGTTACATTCATTCAAAGTGGCAATTAATCGTTGAAAGTTTACTTATGTTATTCTGAGTGCTTAAGATGTGTTTTTTTTCTTTCTATAGGTTATCTTAAGGTTTTTTTTCCATTGTTTTAATATCATGCATATTTTTACTTTTTATTATTTAAAGAAGAAACTAATCTGATGTATAGTTGACATTTGAGGCTTAATACTACAGAAAAGCAATAAAAGTTTGAGTGTTTTCAGCTTGTTTATTTTCATATAAAAATATGGCATGTAGTTGCCAGAAAATGGTTACATCATTCAATGTAAATTATGATAATTGTAATTATTAATTGCAATTACAATTTCAAGGGAATAATGAACAATTATGATTTTTGTCATAATCGTGCAGCTCTACCCGGTGTTAATTCAAAGAAATCTATATTTCCACGCTGCCCCCTGAATTTAGCAGTAAAATAGTTTCGCAGCTGAAAACTTACATGACATTTCTCAATAGCAAGTTTCTTGAAGCAGTTCAACTTAAAGATTCGCTATTAAAAGAGTTGCTGCTGCTGATCACTGCTAAGAGAGGCACAGATGCAGGTTCACAGGTGCTTAATCTATCTGCATAATAGACTGCATTAATAACTGCATTAGCCTGCATATTAGTGGTTGAACAACTTGTTTTTTTTTAAGTCGACTTTTATGTGAGGAAAGTTGAGTCGAAGTTGACTTGTCGCTGATGACGTCATTAATGAACAAATAAGTCTGGAGCTGTGACAAATACCTTGTGCACAGTTGTGGCATATGACACAGCGCTGCCCACCTCCAAGTACACCCGGCTGCAGCCTGCAGATTGAGGCAGGGCTGCACCTGGGGCGGGGTTGCACGTGCAGCCCCGCCCCATACCTACTCTGATTGGTTTGATCGTCTTTCATAGACATACATGATAAGAAATGTGTGTGTGTAGTTGGTGTAGGACTACGGAGCCCCTTAAGGTTCATTGTGGTGGAAAAAAATCAGAGTGAGTGAAAAAATTTGGG
>NC_056572.1:34207455-34207581 GCF_018340385.1 Cyprinus carpio | reverse complement strand
GTGCCGCACTGGAGTGGGCCGGGGCTCATTTGGAACTAGTATTTTGTTTTAAAATACAATATAGACAATATTGTGTTTAAAATGTAGGCTTCTTTTAAAATGTAAAATGTACACTTAATATTGCCT
>NC_056572.1:34204642-34204742 GCF_018340385.1 Cyprinus carpio | reverse complement strand
TGAATGGGACAACATTCCTCTTCCTAAACTTGAGCCACTTGTCTCCTCAGTCCCCAGACGTTTGCAGACTGTTATAAAAAGATGAGGGGATGCCACACAG
>NC_056572.1:34204288-34204365 GCF_018340385.1 Cyprinus carpio | reverse complement strand
CGAATCATTCCAGATGATTGAAAATAATCGGCTCAATAATGGTCGTAAAATGGGTATCGGAGAAGATACCAATTTAA
>NC_056572.1:34201646-34204189 GCF_018340385.1 Cyprinus carpio | reverse complement strand
TTAGGGGTGAGGAAAATTGCAATATAGTAAAGAAAATGTAAGTTTCATAAAAATTGAAATGGCACACAGACACATTATTGCAGTGTCATTTATCAGCTGCATTACAGATTATTATATGTAACAATATGCTATGTTATATAAATTAAAACAATACTGATACATCCTTTTCATTTCCTTTCTCATACTCTGTTGATATGAAATAATAAAATTTTCAAAAATTATTTAATTCATAATTCATTTTTCTATCTAAAGTCCTGATCCTCCCTCTGTGGATAATAAACCCAATTAATTTACTAAATGTAGTTGGTTGTTCATCTGTTAGCCTAAAAATCAGCTTAATTAAACAAAACAATCATTTCACAGACATGGAGAGTTACAGACTAATGTTTTTTTTTCTTCTGTGCATTATAATGAAGGCTTTATAAAACTACACAGCATTTTTAGCCTTTTAAATCAACATACTCCGTCCTACACCAACTACACACACATTTCTGATCATGTATGTCTATGAAAGAGCAGGGTCCGTGTACCTTCGTATATGGGGCGGGGTTGCACATGCCTCGATCTGCAGGCTGCAGCCGGGTGCTTCTCCCTATAACAGCTCATTTTTATCAGTTCTTTTGTCTTTGGGTCATTATATTTCTCACAGATTTCTGCTCATTCTAAATCAGATACAGATAAAGTAGCACAGTAAAGATTACATTCATATGAATGAGTGTGTGAATTAATTCTACCTGGCAGTGTCTCTCTACTAGTAGGGAAGCTGTGGGGGTTTAGTTATTAAGAAATACTGTATATGCTTGAACTTTTCAGTTTCTAAGCTATTTTATTGAGAAATCACAGAACAGTGTTGAAAATACATTTCCGCGCTGAAAGATTCTGTGCTCGTGTGATTTACGCGCTACTGTCTGAAGCCTATGTGTGTGCATTACAGAGCAGCAGCGCATTATATTAGAATAGCGATTAACTGACCTGTTCTAATAGTTGTTTTAAATGTGCATTCTCCCGTTTAGTTTCGAGCATCCAGTAATATAAAAAGTGAAAGTGACGTGACATTCAGCCAAGTACGGTGACCCATACTCAGAATTCGTGCTCTGCTTTTAACCCATCGAAAGTGCACACACACACCAGTGAATACACATACACCGTGAACACACACCCAGAGCAGTGGGCAGCCATTTATGCTGCGGCGCCCGGGGAGCAGTTGGGGATTCGGTGGCTTGCTCAAGGGCACCTCAGTCGTGATATTGAAGGTGGAGAGAGCGCTGTACATTCACTCGCCCCACTTACAATTCCTGCTGGCCCGAGACTCGAACTTGCAACCCTTGGATTGCAAGTCCAACGATAAATCATTTATTATTACGTCTCTCCCATATTCTTACATGTCTTGTGGAGCACTTTCAGAGTCTTCATTTATTTGTCATTTCCTGTTTGGAAACGGAGCGTAAATGAGGAAGTCCTTCTGAGATTTCTTATACTGTTGTGCCCTCTACCGGACCAGCGACTTGTTGACATCAAGCTTAAAGTGTCATGGCAGAGCATTAAGTCGACTAGTCAACTAGTCAATTAGTCTGTGCAACCCCTACTATCAACGGCTAAAGCCTCGGTTATTAGCTCTAAAACTACGTTTTGGAAATTGCAATGGAAGGTTTATGAAGTAAGAAATTAGTTCAACACGCAAGATTTCAGGATGGAAACATGACAAATGTCTTGAAATAAATCATCTGAACAATGTCTTGAGGTGTGGATGTGACTCCAGGCCGTTAAAATTATTAGAGAAATAATGTACTCCAGAAGTGGTAATGTAGCCACGACGCACTTATTAATGAAACGGTCTTTCTCTGTTTTCAAACAAATTTAGCCTACATTTGATTTTTAATGACTGAACGCAAGTGCTTATTGCGACAGAAAACACTGTAACCGTTTCCACTGATTATGAATATTTTGTTTGCTTGAGTGGTAATATTAGGCCTATTATATTAATAGGGAAGGAGGGCCCAAAAATAGTTTTGTCTATGTCACAAAAAGAGTTTAATTGGGCCCTGAGTGCACTATATCAGAAAGGAGTGAACTTTTTTTTATTGAAAAATATCCTATTTACATACAAAATATTAAATAACAAACATATAACATAGTTGCAAATAATTTGTAACAGCAGTAAAGTATTAAATCAAATACAATGTGATGAAAGGGAAAGAAAAGAAAAATATTGAGAAAAAAAAAACATTTATTGAGAGATAAGCTTTTGCAATGGATAGCAAGAAGCTATGTGGCACTCAACTCGTTGAAAAAAAAAGGCTAATGTAATAGCCTGTCCATTTGAAAGGGATGTGATGTGGCAAACGCCTTATGTTCATTAGCAAAATAAGGCATTTCAAAAATCAACATTTGTGATTGAAGTATTTAGCCAGTTCAAAAAGGTTATTAATCAAGTACACCAAACTTAATTTGGTTGTATTCAAAGGGATTTACACATGTAATAATACATGGCATTTTACTGTACAATTGAGACAAAAATAACTTTTAGTGGTTGCAGTGTGTAT
>NC_056572.1:34199102-34199303 GCF_018340385.1 Cyprinus carpio | reverse complement strand
TGGTCCTCCCAGATGAAGAGAAAGAAAAAGTGTATAGGAATCGATAGGCGGAATCGAAATTCTAATTTGACAAGTATCCGATTCCTGACCAAGTGTCCAATTCTGGAATCGGAATCGGTTTTCAATTCCTAACCCTACTCCAGAGGTGGAGAGTCCAGGGGTCAGAAAGTAAAAGTCCTGCCATATGTTTATTCCACCAAT
>NC_056572.1:34197105-34198958 GCF_018340385.1 Cyprinus carpio | reverse complement strand
AGCCAACGATACGATACATAAAAGATACATGAAGCAGCTACCAATGCAATGCAATACGATTCCCCCCTATTATGATGCAGTGTGATCCAAATTCAACTGAATTCGATTCAACACAATGTGAGTTGATCCAATACATGCAATGGAAGAAATATGATCATTTCTTATGTGATCATAATGAGGCCTTTTTCATAAAATTGGTTTACCAAATAAGCCAGGTTTATTTCAGTTAGTCTGACTCATTGTCAAATGATTTGGTTCCATAAAGCAAATTTAACATAGGCCTAAGTCAAACTCTGACTCTCTCACATAAAGGGTTGGGTATCGTTTGAATTTTATTAATCCAGATTCCGATTCTTTTTGATTCCTAGTTTTAATTCCAACGTGATTAAACTCTTTTTTGCAAACCATATATTGGAGCTGAATACCATGAACAAAACTCAACAGGCTAAATAAAAACTGGACTCTTTAAGAGCTGTTTGTGTGCAAAATAGAACTACATGATTCTGCATAATATATTGTAGATATATATATATAGATATATATATAGAGTATTTGTTTTTTTTATTTTTTTTTTTTATTTTTTTTTATGGAATTTGTGGTTCTCTCATGATTCCTAAAAGAAAAACACATTGAACAAGAGCTAAAAACAAAATCACATGTCATTTATGAATAAATGATTCAATGACTCACCCAAGATGTACTTGTTTCATTACCGGATGAATCAGGTATGATTAAAAAACAAATACATTTTAACAGCCCCTTTTCACCACCTACTGGCATAACAATGTAGTCGACAAATCTTCATTTGAAGTGTCAAATTACTGTCAAAAGGTGATTTACTCTATTTTAATCGCTACCATACACATCGTACACACAGTTTATTTCTGAACTATAAACTTTTACCCCAAGACTTCTGTGATTTGAATGTTTGTAACAGAAATATTGATACTGTGTGGCTGAAAAGCTGTTACAATCATAGTCTGGAAGGTCTGGAATTCATGGCAGCTTTCATTGGCCAAGGCCCGCCCATGAGGCCGTTTGACCGACCTCCCAGCAGAGTTAATTTCACTCTGGATTTTTTGCTGTGCATTTTCCCAGGACACGTCCTGGCCAGGATTTCTATATTGCCTAAAATATCCACGTTTTGGCTTTCACGTTTCGAGGTGTGGAAATGTCGCCACAATAACTCTTGGTTTATTTTAAAGATTCTATGCCGCGAACTTTAAATATTTCACATACTTTTGAAAATCCAGCATTTAGTTGATCCAGATAAGCACTCGTCGTCACAGTTATAAACAAAACGGCTTTCTATTTTCGTGAGGGGGTTTGGCGCCATGGTATCTTTGTTTCCAGGCGGAATGTTAAAGAATGTGACACACATGTCTCGCGGAAATTCTGTAGAATTCAACCAATCCGACGAACCAAGTGATCACAATATTGATCGCACGCATCAAGGATTGAGAAATGAAACAGACGAATCATTGTAATTTAGGAATAGAATCACGTTGGTGTTTAAATCGTGTTTGCGATCTTTAACGCAATCTTTTAATCTATTAAATTAAAGTGCTTGTCATATTCGTGGTGACACCTCTCGGCATCTGATCTGCAAATGTAGCCAAATTTTGGAGCACTCAGATTAGCGAGCAAGGTCCTCACAGGTGATGATGAAGAAGAAGAAGAAGAAGAAGAAGAAGAAGAAGATCGCTAGGTCCGGTGTTGTGCCCAAATTTGACCCCCTGCCAAATTATTACCCCCCCTCGTTCAAATCGCTACCTGATTGCCTAATCCTCACCCCACCCCTAATCCTAACCCCTCCCCCAAACCTACTCCTAAACCTACCAATACTAGGGGGG
>NC_056572.1:34193437-34194899 GCF_018340385.1 Cyprinus carpio | reverse complement strand
TGGTACTTTGATGTCATACACTGATCGGTCTGCTCAGTTCTGCTTCAAGTCCAACACTAATATGTACACGTATTTGCATCGCTTTAACCGTTCTCTGTAGATCCCACGTTCTCACGCACCACGATTGGTCGATAACGTACAATGTCTGCGTGTTATTGGTCAAATGATCATTACATTCATTAAGTATGAAAACAGGAAACCAAAGCCAAAACCTGGATATTTTAGGCAATACAGAAATCCTGGCCAGGACGTGTCCTGGGAAAATGACACATTTGGTCACACTAACAGATGCAAAAATGTTAGAAATGATGCATCGCAATACAAAAGCCAACTTGTAGCATCATTAACTTTTATGCCAATGCAACAATTCCTTTGTCAACAGTCTCCTCTGTGTCTCTCCATATCACTGTATGCTGTGCATGCTCTTTTGTGTCATCTGCACCACAAGGATGCACTGTTTTATTTCAAATCAAAGCTAAATACATGTTTTTTTTTTGTTTTTTTTTTATTGTTATTTATTTATTTTTTGCTTTCAAAAGGTTGTTTGCAAAACTTGCTTGGATGTTTTGATTGCTATCACTAGTAATAGTTCCCAAGTATAATGTTTGATCATAAATAATGTTTTGTTAAAAAAAATAAGACATAGTGTGTAAAACACATCATAAAGTCAATTTTTAAATATAAGCACCCTGAAACAAAAGCAATAGCACCCTCAGTTGATACTGCAATAATGATATAATATTAGTGGCAAAACAGATTTAGCAAACGCTCCATTGTTTTTGAGTTTGAGCTCTGGAGAATGTGAAATATTCCTATTTACAGCGTGTTTTTGCAGCGGTGAGAAAATTTAGCCAATCACAGACATGTTTGTTAATCTCTTGAGTGCAATAGCCAAGAGGTGTTTAAGTTAGATTCCACTCACGGCTCACAACGGCAGAGTAAGAGATTCATTAACTGTTAATTTTACATATGAACAAGGGTCTTCTCTGAGCAGCATGAAAAACAATACTTTTATTCAACAGACTATAGCTATATATAGTCTCAAAAGTGCTAAAGATCTCTCACATTACAGTCACTAAAAAACTGTCACTCATCTCAGTTCACGGTCTCATAACATTCCATTAAAATCAATAAAGTTGTTTCCACTTATATCACTTCATTTTACAGTGGAAATAATTAAAGAACTGTAATTATTATCTCAACATGTTGTTTGTTATGATGCATAAATCCCCATTTGAACAACAAAAAGTAATATACAGTAAATATATATGTGTATCTCAATAAATTAGAATGTCATGGAAAAGTTCATTTATTTCAGTAATTCAACTCACATTGTGACGCAACATGAAGCATTTTGTTGATTTTCACCATTGTAGAGATTCATATGCTGGTTCTTGGTATCTGTGTGTGTCTAAAAAGCACTGGAGTTCAAATTTCTGTATGTGTTACACAGATTTAAAAT
>NC_056572.1:34191036-34192742 GCF_018340385.1 Cyprinus carpio | reverse complement strand
CGTTCATTTACTGTACATGTAGTAGATACTTGGTAGGGGCCCCTTTTGCTTTAATTACTGCCTCAGTTCAACGTGGCATGGAGGTGATCACTGCTGAGGTGGTATGGAAGCCCAGGTTTCTTTGACGTCAAGTTTATAAACACTTCTCTTAACAAGTTCAGGGGGGTAATCCATAAAGCAGGTTATGTTAAATACCAAGTAATCTTAGTTCAGGGGGGTAATCCATAAAGCAGGTTATGTGACATACCCGGGTATGTTTAAGAGCAAGTAAGCGGATAACCTCAACTTTCGGTTCCAAAAACGGAGGTAACTTTCAGGGTATGTTAGTAGTCATAGCAACTCACTCTCTGAACTTAACCTGCTCTGGAGCAGGTTATGTTCCAGGGTTAGTTTACTTCAGCGAGCCTTCAGTTGGCGTGACAGATAGCGCACAACATTATATAATATTACAATATGTAATATAGCCTCTTATATACAGTGGGTACGGAAAGTATTCAGACCCCCTTAAATTTTTCACTCTTTGTTATATTGCAGCCATTTGCTAAAATCACTTGTTCATTTTTTTTCCCTCATTAATGTACACACAGCACCCCATATTGACAGAAAAACACAGAATTGTTGACATTTTTGCAGATTTATTAAAAAAGAAAAACTGAAATATCACATGGTCCTAAGTATTCAGACCCTTTGCTGTGACAGTCATATATTTAAAGGTACAATTTGTAAGATATTTGCAGTGAAATATCCAAAAACCACTAGGCTAGTGTTATATATTTTGTCCAGCTGATTACTAACAATATCTCTAATGTTTTCAACTACTTGTAAATCATGAGAAAATTCCCATTCTAAACAGTGACACAGGGCAGTGCAGTCACCTGTCAATGACGTAAGTTACCCTTTGTTACCGCCTTTACTGACGTAAAAACCACATGACAACAGTGTCATGGACAAATGCGGAAGTAGTGTCTAGCATCCAGCAAACCACTAGCTTGCTTCAAGCAGTTCCTTATTTACTTCTTCTTGCACGTTTTATGGTGGATTGTGTTACTTATTTATGGAACATAATTACTGTTTACCGTCTGCCGCTGGTTCTGTCGACAAGGACAGCTCCCGCAAATCGTTGAACTCGCGTTTGCTATGTATGCCCAGTTATTGTGTTTGAATGTGCACGAGTGTATATATTTGTTGAACAAGTGGTAATCATTTTCATATCATCTGACTAAACAGTAATCAATTAAATCCATGATTTATCTTTCCGTCTGATTGATGGCCATCAGCGGTTGGGTAGAAGACAACAAATCCCATCATTCCATGCTCCTTCTTAGCGTCATCAAACCACGCGATTGTTATTATTTTGGTAGTGCGCCCTCTAGTGGCAGGTCCTACAACCTGTACCTTTAACTCAGGTGCTGTCCATTTCTTCTGATCATCCTTGAGATGGTTCTACACCTTCATTTGAGTCCAGCTGTGTTTGATTATACTGATTGGACTTGATTAGGAAAGCCACACACCTGTTTATATAAGACCTTACAGCTCACAATGCATGTCAGAGCAAATGAGAATCATGAGGTCAAAGGAACTGCCTGCAGAGCTCAGAGACAGAATTGTGGCAAGGCACAGATCTGGCCAAGGTTACAAAAAAAAACTGGGCAAACTGAGCTATCGGGGGAGAAGAGCCTTGGTGAGAGAGGTAAAGAAGAACCCAA
>NC_056572.1:34187089-34189461 GCF_018340385.1 Cyprinus carpio | reverse complement strand
TTATTTATTTATTGCGTTTTATATTATCTCACACATGGATCGGCATTTTCTATAATGTCTAAATTCTAAATCAAAATACATATTTGATATGACTTAATATATAATTCTCAAGAATTAAAGATTAAATGGAAAAAAATAAAAATGATTGCACAGCCATCAATTAGGTGGCGATATGCACTAAGCATGTAAACAACTAATGAAAGTAAATACAGGGCCAGTATCGCAACCAACGTTGGTATCGACTACTGGCTGTACTCGATCCGATACTAAGTAAATACAGGGCCAGTATCGCAACCAACTATCGAACCGATACCAAGTAAATACAGGGCCAGTATCGCCGATACCGATACCAATACCGATACTTTTTTAATAATTAAGGTAGATGCGTCTTCAACCTAAATCTAAATGAATTTTCATGACTTTTAATTTGTTTTTGTGTTTTGCATTTTGGGTTGCTAATCAGTACTACAAAAGCTTTTGTTCAGAAACAACTTTTGGTTACTTCTGTTTTATTTAAATAAACAAAGTTACAAAATGATTACTTCACAAATATGAAAAATGTAAAAACAAATTCTCTTTTCAAGTAGCATGTTAACAAAAAAAATGCTCCTCTTTCTCTCTACTGCCATTCTCCGCCTCTGACTGACTGCTGTTAGAAATGCGCGGCTGAGCGGCGCGCGCGCCTGACTGCTGGTGGTAGCGCTAGTGGTGAGTCACATGATGGTACAACACAGGAGAGGGGGAGGAGAGCAGTGTCGAGCACGAGCAGCACTCTTGAGAGCTTGCTCTGCTCTGTGACAGCAGCAGCATTTTGACAAACACGGCCAGGTCGCAAAACGAGAGAAACTGAAACCTTAAGTATCGATATTTTCACGTTGGTATCGATCAATACCGATACCCACAGTGTCAAATCCAGATATCTGCAGAACATGACATGAGCGCAAACATATCTTAATCAGGAACATACTCTGAGTTGAATGAACTTACTCCCGGATGCGTTTTTGGAACCGCATACCTCGAGTAAGCAAGGTTTGGGGTTAATCAACCGAGAGTTCAGGGTTTAGTTCATGGTAAGTTAACCCTGCTTTCTGGAATACACCCCTGGTCTGGTGAGTTTGCTGGCCAGTCAAGCACAGCAACACCATGGTCATTTAACCAACTTTTGGTGCTTTTGGCAGTGTGGGCAGGTGCCAATTCCTGCTGGAAAATGAAATCAGCATCTTAGAAAAGCTGGTCAGCAGAAGGAAACATGAAGTGCTCCAAAATTACTTGGTAAACGGGTGCAGTGACTTTGGTTTTCAAAATACACAATGGACCAACACCAGCAGATGACATTGCACCCCAAATCATCACAGACTGTGTAAACTTAACACTGGACTTCAAGCAACTTGGGCTATGAGCTTCTCCACCCTTCCTGCAGACTTTAGGACCTTGGTTTCCAAATTAAATACAAAAGTTGCTGTCATCTGAAAAGAGGACTTTGGACCACTGGGCAACAGTCCAGTTCTTCTTCTCCTTAGCCCAGGTAAGATGCCCCAGGAGTGGCTTAACAAGAGGAATATGACAACTGTAGCCAAATTCCTTGACACGTCTGTGTGTGGTGGCTCTTGATGCCCTGACCCCAGCCAAAATCCATTCCTTGTGAAGTTCACTCAAATTCTTGAATCAATTTTGCTTGACAATCCTCATAAGGCTGCGGTTCTCTCAGTTGGTCATGCATCTTTTTCTTCCACACCTTTTCCTTCCACTCAACTTTCTGTTAACATGCTTGGATACAGCACTCTGTGAACAGCCAGCTTCTTTGGCAATGAATGTTTGTGGCTTACCCTCCTTGTGAAGGGTGTCAATTATTGTCTTCTGGACAACGGTCAGATCAGCAATCTTCCCCATGATTGTGTAGCCTAGTGAACCAAACTGAGAGACCATTTTGAAGGCTCAGGAAACTTTTGCAGGTGTTTTGAGTTGATTAGTTGATTGTCATGTCACCACATTCTAATTTGTTGAGAATTGGTGGGTTTTTGTTAAATGTGAGCCAAAATCATCACAATTAAAAGAACCAAAGACTTAAACTACTTCAGTCTGTGATAAACTACTTCATTTAATACACAAGTTTCACAATTTGAGTTGAATTACTGAAGTAAATGAACTTTTCCATGACATTCTAAAATATTGAGATGCATCTATATACAATGTATCCTTAATCAAAATATGGTTAGTCTCTATCGGGTCCTTGCCCTGGAAAACATTGAAGACCCCTGCATTACAATTAACTTGTTAGGTGATTAACTGAAAAGGGTATATAGAGAGTTTTCAGACACAGCTATAGAGACTGCATTGCTGTCCCTGCATTTAAAAAAAAAAAAAAAAAAAAA
>NC_056572.1:34185250-34187066 GCF_018340385.1 Cyprinus carpio | reverse complement strand
CACCCAAAAAGGGTCTGTACTCCACATAATGTGACTTGATGCTGATCGGACAATATATCCAGAGGCAGAACAAACAGTCTAGAACAGTTACAGTTAGCGTAACACTGTGGTTGAATGTAATATAAAAAAATCCCTCCCTTTCAAAGGCAAATTTTGGAGCACACTAGAATAAGCTTAATGGATAACATATTCATACTAAAATTTTTTTGTTAAGGCTTCATAAATAAATGACAAGTTAATTATTTTCAATATTTTCTCAACAGATTCTCATTCTGCTGACCCCTGCTACAACTACATTGTGCTTGATAATCCATGGAGAGCCACTAACAGACAATCTTACTATCGCACGTGTGACACCTCCTTCACCTGGAGAGGCTGGTATCGTCTCTTCCTTTACGGCTTGAATGTTAAAATCTCAGACACTTGTGTTATAAAGTCTCGCTGTAGCACTGATATCCCACTGTGGATTCGTGGTGGACACCCAAGAATTGAGGATGGAGTCGTCACTAGAGGTGTCTGCGGTCACTGGGACAATTACTGCTGCTATTATGGGTCTTACCCCATTAAAATCAAAGCCTGTCCAGGAAATTATTATGTCTATGAGCTGGTTAGACCAACTGTCTGCAATTCAGCATACTGTGCAGGTAAATAAATTTACATGAGCCATTGGTTTTGTGTTTCTGCTTAATCACTATTCATCCAAACTTTCAGATGTTAGCAGCATTAACACCAGCTCTGCAGCCGTCATACCAGCGTCTCTATTAACTGGTAATGTAACACACTCTGATTCTATTGACTTGCTTTCTGGCCTGATGAATGTGATGATCTGTTCCACTAGATGTGATTGTGCTTGTGTCAGTACGTAGACAGTAGTTGTCAGAGGTTGGACTTTCAAGTCAAAAGCAAGTCTTCAAGTCATATCCCAGGTCCTCAAAGAGTTAAAGTTAATGAGATAATTAAGTGACTAATTAAATGATGATTGTGCATTAGTGATGATCCCCTGCTGTTATTGAGAATTACAGAGGATCATAATGTTTTTTTGGTTAAAATGATGCCACCATCATGGAGATCAGTGTTTGATTTAGTTGTGCTCTTGACCCTTGACTTGTTGTGCTAGGTGTCTCTCTGTAGCTCTGTATGTGGTGTTGTAGAGAAGAGAGTTCAGTGATATACAATAAATGTATAGTCATAATAAGCTGGTGTGATTATATTCCAAATAATACTTTTTTTCATAATTTTAAGTTATAAATATTCATCCCAGTGAAATTACTACACCATAAAAAGCACTGCTCTAATATTTACAGAGAACAAATTTGAAATCTGTGTAACACATACAAAAATTGAACTCCACTGTTTTTAGACATGCAGATATCAAGAACCAGCATATGAATCTCTACAATGGTGATAATCAACAAAATGCTTCATGTTGCAATACATGAAAAACTCCCATAATGCACTGCAGTATGAATAATTATTTGTCACCACTGTTGAGGATCATATGATAAATGTTCATGACTAAATGCATAATCCTAAACACTATTTTTTTTTCTTAATATTGAAGTATTATGGTGGCATTTGCTTAATGAAAAATTATTACTTTTTAAAAAAATAAATAAATAAATTTAAATCAAGATAAAACAGCCATCAAAAGCATAAGTTACCTGTTAGTTCAAGATTTGTTTCAGCTTTGCACAAACATTTGCTATGAAACAGTAATGCATTTGGTTAGTAGAAAATTTTATCAAAACTGTTAAAAAGGCTCAAGAGCCCAACTGAAGCAAATACTGACCACAATTATGGTGGCAAAGTTTTTTTT
>NC_056572.1:34182187-34184959 GCF_018340385.1 Cyprinus carpio | reverse complement strand
GTGCATGTGAGCATCAGCTGCCGGTGACATGAACAGTTAAATCCATCTGATTTAATTAGCTGAAAAGCCTTATATGTGTACTCTCTTCAGTGCCTGATTACTGATTAAAAATCATACAAAATTGATTTGATATATGCTGCCTTTACAACATAAATACAATCATTAATATATTTGGAACAAATAAAGCTATGAGATTGTGAAATTAAATATTTCTTACCACATTGAGCTAGAATTATTTTTAGAAAAGTATTATTGACAGCAATATGTTCTTTATTATTTTTCTTAAATGTTTTCATAACAGATTATTATTCTGCTGACCCCTGTTACAACTACACTGTGCTGGACGATTCATGGAGAGCCATCACTTATACAAATTCCTACTACTGTGACACCTCAGTCATTTGGAGCGGCTGGTATCGTCTCTTCATTAACGGTGTGAGCGCTCACATCCCAGACACGTGTGTTGCTCAGAATAGCTGTGGGACTAATATCACACTGTGGATTCGTGGTGGACACCCAACAGTTGAGGATGGAGTTGTCACTCGAGATGTCTGCGGTAACGCTGGCAGTTACTGCTGTTATTACGGGTCTTACCCCATTAAAGTCAAAGCCTGTCCAGGAAATTATTATGTCTATGAGCTGGTTAGTCCAACTGTGTGCTATTCAGCATACTGTGCAGGTGATTATATTTCCATGAGCTTGTTCTACATATCATGATATTTGTGTCCCTGTTCATTAATCACTATTCTTCTAAACTTTCAGATGTTCGCAGCATTAACACCAGCTCTACAGCCGTCACAGCAGCGACCATCTCCACGGGTAATGTAACACACTGTGACTCTGTTGACTTATTTTCTGACCTGTAACAGTTCAGCAGGAGTTTATGCTGATATCAGGATCAGCTGTGTCCACCTGATTGTATTAGCTGAAAGGACTTTAATGGGTACCCAATCTGCCTGTTAAACAAGCATGCAAATTTGAATAATGTCATCTTAACTATATAAATATAACTGTTAAAGCCATCTTAATTTTGCCTTAATTGTCTTTTTGAATTGGGTAGAATATGTAAAATTTATTGAAGTTGTGATTGCCATATCCATTTTTGTCCTTGAACTGAATACCTACCTCTAGTGTTGCATACTGGTCACTGCACCTAAATAATACCTTGTAGGGTCCTGCTTAACGGGATATAGTGGCCTGTCAGTTAATACAAACAATTGTCCAACCGCATGGCAGTAGGTTACTTTGTGAGAGAGGAAACTCTGAATGGAAATAAATGGATTATACTTGCCTGAAGCGTGTTGACTTGATGGATACTGGCTGGCACAACAACCATTAATTAATTTTAAATGATGTAGAATTGTAAATTAATTAATAGATTGTCAAATGAAATACTTAATAGTTTAGCATACCGTGCTAGCTAAATCATATTCGCACATAATAAAATGTGCAACAATGAGCTTAATATACCCATAAAAATTATTGTACAGTTTAGCAGGCAGCAATAGTGCTAACACACATTGATTGGTCTCATTGAGGCGCCCTTGTTTTAGAACCATTCATTGAAAAGTAAGAAAAATAGTACAATAATTTATGCCACGCAAGGAATAACCATCAATTTTATAAGGATTAATATTCTGAAAAGAGATGTGGCTGACAAATGTGGCTGACAAATGCCACCTCCAGAGTGCGCAACCTTTAAATGAGACACATACAGCAGTGGTTCTCAAATCTGTCCTGGAGTACCCCAGCCCTGCACATTTTGTATGTCTCTCTCATCTATCACACCTGATTTAACTCATCAGCTCATGAGTGGAGACTGCAAGACCTGAAGTGGGTGTGTCAGATGTAGGGAGACATACAAAATGTGCAGTGCTGGGGGTACTTCATGGAGAGGTTTGAGAACCACTTCCATAGACATATAAAATACATAGACACTTCATTGGGCGCTTTGGACCATGGGCAAGACTGCTCTGTCAACAAATACAAATAAACTGAGAGCCATGGCTTTTCTAGTCAAAAATAAATTTCTCTACCGATTTTATGATCTGTGTGGAGTAGGAAAAAGTTTGTTTCCAATTACTCAGAGCTTATAAAGTATTAATTGTCATAAAGTATTGTGAAGAATCACGCTTGTCTAGAATAGATTTATTATTTTTTTCTTTAATAACTGTGGAGACTTCCTTAATGTAATGTAATGAACATGAAATGTTCGCAACATTTTACATTGTGGAAATGACTAAAATGATGGCAACACCTTCATTTTAGCTTTTTCTTTTGTGTCTTTAGTTTTTTATCACGTCACATGATGTCACAGGAAAATTTCAAAATAATGAGAGGATAATTTGCTGAAGCATATGGCAAGCCATTTCAGTTTAAAATATTCCAAGCGTTACTTGTCGTAATTGGATTTTTACTAGTAACAATTCAATTAGAGAGCTCTACAATTAAATTCTTACTAGTAAGAACTGAGTTCAGCCTGTCTAATTCAGTTCTTACTAGTAACAAATATGATTATAGAGCTCTCTAATTCAGTTCTTACTAGTATAAATGCAATTACAGAGCTCTCTTATTAAATTCTTACTAGTAAGAAATCTACTTACAGAGCTCTACAATTCATTAGAGGCAAAACAGATTTGCTATTGCAACCATTTCACTTCCCAAATCCCACATGTGGTGATACACTTAAAAGCCACATGAAGCATGAATTGATGCATTTCCATTGTGTCAGAATGAACATAAGAGTGAGATGAAAGTCTGGAAAGGTTTTGT
>NC_056572.1:34181181-34181684 GCF_018340385.1 Cyprinus carpio | reverse complement strand
AAAGAACAAACAATGAACAGCTGTATTTTTATTAACTTACAACGTTGTATTGCTCATAGTTAATGTTAGTTAATACATCAGTGTCAACAAATGAAACCTTACTGTAAAGTGTTACCCTCGAAAACTATGTTTTGCCTGATAGAGAACAATATATAGTTGACAAAACCACTAAATTATAAAATTTAAAAATTAGTCAGAAGACTTTAGTAACCTTATGTTAAGTGACATAAGCAAACAAATACAGCTTTATCCACTAAAACATTTATTTAGCTTTCAGTTTCAGTCGCCAATTCAAGTAAAAAAAAAAAATTATAGATAGATAGACAGATAGATAGAGAGATAGATAAACCACTCATTCATTCATTCTGTAGTAGCAGTCCATAGAACAGAATCCAGCAAATTCTTTGTCTGAATAGAAAGCTGTGAAGACCCCCTTCCTTCCATGGCTACAGTATCCAGTGGTGTTTTTGTAGATGCATCCACAGCCATCACACCTGCTGAGC
>NC_056572.1:34167648-34180086 GCF_018340385.1 Cyprinus carpio | reverse complement strand
ATGTGTGTGATTATTTTGATATAGATAAACCAATGGATTAAAAACAATGTAACTTACACAGTCATTTCCTTTATATTTCTCTGGAAAGGGTTCTTCACAACCAGTGTGTTGGCAACTTGAATATACTCTGCATTAGTTGGATACCTAGCAGAAAGGTAGAAACAAACTCTAAATTAGTTTTTTTTTTTATTATTTTGTCTAATCGTCTTCATAGATTGTGAATCGATCTTAGTACAGTTGTAATAGCAAAGGTGGTAATAATTATTATACTTACAGGATGTATTCTGTACTGTATTGCACAAAAAGGACGCCGATACAAACTATCAGCTCTGAAGTCTTCACCCTCGATGCAGATGCGGTCATCGTTTTGTCTCACTGTACATACAGTATGTCGGTCAACAACAATAAACCAATGACTAAAGCTGCAAGATATAACGTACAGGGAAAATTATGATCGTATTGTAACAAGCTATCTTAATATACATATTTGTGGTATATAAAGTATAGATAAACGTATAATGAATAATTACCTCACGTCTTATCCTGCCACCTTCTCTTGTCTAAAGGAAATTACGTACATGTATATTTACCACTGATTGGCCAACACAGTAAAACTCCTTTGACCAATGAGAAACCTTTTGGCACGCCCCTACCTTTCGGCACGCCCATTGCTCCAGGCTGCAGTTACCCCTGTCTCTTATTTTGGGGGATTTTTTTCGTTAAGTTTAATTTTCAAGTACACCCGGCTGCAGCCAGCAGATCGAGGGGGGGCTACACTTGGGGCAGGGCTGAATGTGTTGCCCCACCCCATACGTACTCTGATTGGTTCTAATGTCTTTCATAGACATACATGATAGGAAATGTGTGCGTAGTTGGTGTAGGACAGAGTATGTTGTTTAAAAAGCTAAAAACGCTGTGCAGTTTTACAAAGCCTTCATTATAATGCACAGTTGTTTATTGTTAACTTGACTCACTATGTCTGATTACTGAATCACGAGATGTTAGCTGCTGCACAGCAAAATCCCCAGTGTTAATTTAACACTCTGAGTGTGGACTCATATAAACACCGAATAAAAGTGTTGAAAGGAATGAAGAAGCAGTAAGAAAGCTAATAGATAATAATGAAGTGATTAATGGAGGGCATGATGACCTTATTGAAGCACAACCTATTTAACCTAGCTGAATCACTAAGCCAGAAAAACCACAATTTGTGTTCCACCAGTTATACTGGTCACAGTGTGCCTTAGTTGGGATCTTTGTTCCCCTAATTTTTAAACATTTAATTTAGTTTCACTGACAGGTTCTGAGTTTAACAGACAGATAGTGTTTATAAAATACGAATCTCAGATGGTGGCGGAAGCAGGGGAACAATGTAATCTATGAAACCTTGAAGTGTTGAAATTATTCATAGAGCCTTTCCTGAGTGCGAGTTATATTTCCTTGACTAACTATAACAACTTTTGATGTCACAGTGAAAAAGTCTGTATTTTTGCTATAAATTTGAATAAGGATTCCATTGCAAACTGTTCTGATTCTTTTTCAAGATTTATTATTTTAGGCACACACAGACATCAAGAATCGTGTATGTTGAATCTCAGACACCGATGACAAACAGCAACATTCAGATAAACAGATCAACTCTGAACATCACAAAACTAACATACTAAAAACTCACATAAAAACAGCAAAAATTATGAGTTTTTATTGGCTATAACATGCTTTTTTGATGGTCACCATTGGTGTGATGCTCCCGCTGATTCTTTGATGTTGTGGTGTCTAAATACAAACTTATTTATTTATTAATGTAGCTGTAACTTTTAAAAACATCTTGTTGATTAGGCCAAAATGGCAGGTCTTGTATTTTTCATTTAACTTATGTAATAAATAAAGGACAATCCAACTCAAGTATTCAGACCCAAAACCAACAACACATGATACATTTCCTCTGGTTGTTTGTCTGTTATAACTCAGTTACCACAGCACACACAGCAAAACATAAAGATAACCACTTAAGGGTCAAGATCCCAACTAAAGCTAATAACTGACCACTATAATGGTGACACACAAATTGTGATTTTATTCTTTGGTGATTCAGCTTGTTAAAATCAGGTGTCTTCAATAATAGACAATCATCACTCAATCAAACACCTAATTATCTCATTAACTTCAACACTGCTTCAGTGTTACTTTTAACAACAAAACTACTTCGGTGTTTATATGAGTCCACACTCAGAGTGTTAAATTAACACTGGGGATTTTGCTGTGTGGGAAACCAGAGGGTGACATCCCACTGAAACACCTCAAAACCCAATGGCATCACCATACATGGCAACCACACAACCCCCATATCATGTCCACACAAGGTAATGGACTCGCCACGAAAATGTGTCCAAAAAATGGCACAAACAAAAAAAGAACATCACTCCCAAAATGGCACCACCAAAAACAGATGTTCACTCTGACCAACATTACTCTGAACAGAATCATTTGGAAGCAAACAGGTCGACGGTAAGGCATAAGACTGGTCTTGGGCCATTCTTGGCTAGAGCGTCCACACCCAGAGGCGACGGAGGAGACAAGGAAACCAGAGTGGGCAATGCGCATGCTCTAAGCAAACAATCCACTTCTGCTCTGCCAAAAGTCTGCCATATGAGACTCACCCACCTGAGGGTGCAATCTCCATTCTCCAGCCTCCAAACTCAGCCTCGTGAGTAAGTCCACTCCTGAGTTCAGGTGACCCGGGACATGAACTGCTCTGATCGACAGGAACCTGGTCTGCATCTAAAGAAGAACACGTCTCACCAACCTGCACAGGGGGTGAGAGCGTAATCCTCTCTGACAAATGTATGAGTCACAAACCAATCTCTATTTTAAACAGAGACAGGATGAACTTCTGTGTCAGCGTCTTGACATTGCTTACTCCTAGCACAAGGTTAGGTGACACAAATCCAATCAACCCAAAGAAGCTGGATGGTGTAACCATACGACAGCCTGATCCTCCCTCATGAGGCCCCGAGACACCTGAGTTGTGGGGAAAAAAGGAATGGATACTAAAATCAGGCATGCCAGCACCAACCACAGAGTGGGGAAACCACAGAGTAGGGACTTGGATGTCAACATAGGCCCTGCACCAATGGATTTAGGGCTATCCTCTCCATCTCCAAAGCTAAAGCGCGGAGAACGGTCAAAATCAGTCCGAACCGCAACATGCGGCGGAACAGCTGATAGAGGCAACAAACTTGTAGGTTGCCCACATTCATACACAGTTCCAGCTCGGGGAGTAATTAAGGGAAGTCGTGGCCTAATGGTTAGAGAGTTTGACTCCTAACCCTAAGGTTGTGGGTTCGAGTCTCGGGCCAGCAATACCACAACTGAGGTGCCCTTGAGCAAGACACCGAACCCCCAGCTGCTCCACAGGCGCCGCAGCATAAATGGCTGCCCACTGCTCCAGGTGTGTGTTCATGGTGTGTGTTCACTGCTGTGTGTATGCACTTTGGTTGGGTTAAATGCAGAGCACGAATTCTGAGTATGGGTCATCATACTTGGCTGTATGTCACGTCACTTCACTTAATCATGCAAACTACTGTTTGGTAGCATGAAGCACCCAACATCTCTAGTGCACAATAATGTATGCTGTAGTACATAATGCAGCCAGTCACGTGAAGCGAGTGTTGGTAGCAAAAGCGCCGCATCAATCACATGAAGTAGGGCTGACCATGGTGAGCATTAATAGCTTGCCATAAGAGATACTCTTACATGGTGAACTTGGTTCACAAAGTAGCTCAGATCAGTTCAACCAGTTGGGTTTGAGAAGAATTATGATTAGGCCGTTATGCAAATAGTGTTGGTAGCCTGAAGTGCCAAAAACCATGTTGCACAACAATTGTTGTATTGCAAAACTCCTCAGAGCCAGCTCATAGAATAGAGTAAACTATTTGTTCCAGCCCAAAGCAGCAGTGGAGCTGAAAGAATAATTATTAGCTGGACAGACTAGTGTTTGGTAGCATGAAGTGCCAAAAACCAAAGTGCACTGCAAATGTCAGCTGTGGAGTCACATGAACAAGAGTTGGAAGCGTAAGCGCCAAATCACTGTACGTACATTAATTAATGCAGTGCAGGAGTAGAGACAAGAAAAACCCTGCTCACTCTGGAGCCCAAGTCACTATGGCATTAGGTTTTTTGTAAAAACAGCTTGGAAGTGCCAAAACAAATAAACATATCTGAAAAACCACATCACAACATTGAAAATAGAGAGAGATGGGAAAAACCGCCTGCTCACTGTTATAGCTTGCTATAAGAAATACTCTGAAACATGAGCTCTTCCACTTATTTGTTTCAGCTCAATGCAGCAGCGGAGCTGAAAGAAATAGTAATTAGTCAGGCAAACTAATGCTTGGTAGCTTTAAGTGCCAAAAACCATAGTGCATGACTTAACGTCCTAAAATCAGTGCCTCTCATGTTGTTTAATAACCTTGAGAAAACACTTGATCTAAGGAGGGAGTAGAGCAACGGGGATTTGTAAACAGTAAGCCATCGTCCCTTAACCCATTAGCTTATATATACAGCTTGTGTGCTTGCGAGCTCACGAGAGCCCGAGGCTGCTGTAGAGTATGCATCATCCAATCCCAGCCGAAACCTAATCAATTACTGGAGTTTCCCCACCGGAGTGGGAATCAGATTTGACTAACCACCTCTGACCACACGAGGCGCTCTTATGGCTGAAAGCACGCGGTCAGGGGAAAGAGAGAGCGAGAGGAAGGGGATGAATTCGGTTTCTCTCACTCTCTGAACACTCGGGCTCATCACCGTCACCCCCAAGCGTCGAGCTCGTGCGTGCTCCTCGGACACCGCCAGAAACTAGAACAGTGGGGGTTGAATGAACATCTCCCTCCTCATAAGCGAGAGTCGTTTTCCCAAGTGTTTTATTTTTTTTTTTTTTTTTTTTTTTTTTTTTTTTTTTTTTTTTTTTTTTTTTTTTTTTTTTTTTTTTTTTTTTTTTTTTTTTTTTTTTTTTTTTTTTTTTTTTTTTTTTTATTTTTACTTTTTTTTTTTTTTTTTTTTTTTTTTTTTATTTTTTTTTTTTTTTTTTTTTTTTTTTTTTTTTTGTTTTTTTTTTTTTTTTTTTTTTTTTTTTTTTTTTTTTTTTTTTATTTGTTTTTTTTTTTTTTTTTTTTTTTTTTTTTTTTTTATTTTTTTTTTTTTTTTTTTTTTTTTTTTTTTTTTTTTTTTTTTTTTTTTTTTTTTTTTTTTTTTTTTTTTTTTTTTTTTTTTTTTTTTTTTTTTTTTTTTTTTTTTTTTTTTTTTTTTTTATTTTTTTTTTTTTTTTTTATTTTTTGTTTTTTTTTTTTTTTTTTTTTTTTTTTTTTTTTTTTTTTTTTTTTTTTTTTTTGTTTTTTTTGGTTTTTTTTTTTTTCTTTTTTTTTTTTTTTTTTTTTTTTTTTTTTTTTTTTTTTTTTTTTTTTTTTTTTTTTTTTTTTTTTTTTTTTTTTTTTTTTTTTTTTTTTTTTTTTTTTTTTTTTTTTTTTTTTTTTTTTTTTTTTTTTTTTTTTTTTTTTTTTTTTTTTTTTTTTTTTTTTTTTTTTTTTTTTTTTTTTTTTTTTTTTTTTTTTTTTTTTTTTTTTTTTTTTTTTTTTTTTTTTTTTTTTTTTTTTTTTTTTTTTTTTTTTTTTTTTTTTTTTTTTTTTTTTTTTTTTTTTTTTTTTTTTTTTTTTTTTTTTTTTTTTTTTTTTTTTTTTTTTTTTTTTTTTTTTTTTTTTTTTTTTTTTTTTTTTTTTTTTTTTTTTTTTTTTTTTTTTTTTTTTTTTTTTTTTTTTTTTTTTTTTTTTTTTTTTTTTTTTTTTTTTTTTTTTTTTTTTTTTTTTTTTTTTTTTTTTTTTTTTTTTTTTTTTTTTTTTTTTTTTTTTTTTTTTTTTTTTTTTTTTTTTTTTTTTTTTTTTTTTTTTTTTTTTTTTTTTTTTTTTTTTTTTTTTTTTTTTTTTTTTTTTTTTTTTTTTTTTTTTTTTTTTTTTTTTTTTTTTTTTTTTTTTTTTTTTTTTTTTTTTTTTTTTTTTTTTTTTTTTTTTTTTTTTTTTTTTTTTTTTTTTTTTTTTTTTTTTTTTTTTTTTTTTTTTTTTTTTTTTTTTTTTTTTTTTTTTTTTTTTTTTTTTTTTTTTTTTTTTTTTTTTTTTTTTTTTTTTTTTTTTTTTTTTTTTTTTTTTTTTTTTTTTTTTTTTTTTTTTTTTTTTTTTTTTTTTTTTTTTTTTTTTTTTTTTTTTTTTTTTTTTTTTTTTTTTTTTTTTTTTTTTTTTTTTTTTTTTTTTTTTTTTTTTTTTTTTTTTTTTTTTTTTTTTTTTTTTTTTTTTTTTTTTTTTTTTTTTTTTTTTTTTTTTTTTTTTTTTTTTTTTTTTTTTTTTTTTTTTTTTTTTTTTTTTTTTTTTTTTTTTTTTTTTTTTTTTTTTTTTTTTTTTTTTTTTTTTTTTTTTTTTTTTTTTTTTTTTTTTTTTTTTTTTTTTTTTTTTTTTTTTTTTTTTTTTTTTTTTTTTTTTTTTTTTTTTTTTTTTTTTTTTTTTTTTTTTTTTTTTTTTTTTTTTTTTTTTTTTTTTTTTTTTTTTTTTTTTTTTTTTTTTTTTTTTTTTTTTTTTTTTTTTTTTTTTTTTTTTTTTTTTTTTTTTTTTTTTTTTTTTTTTTTTTTTTTTTTTTTTTTTTTTTTTTTTTTTTTTTTTTTTTTTTTTTTTTTTTTTTTTTTTTTTTTTTTTTTTTTTTTTTTTTTTTTTTTTTTTTTTTTTTTTTTTTTTTTTTTTTTTTTTTTTTTTTTTTTTTTTTTTTTTTTTTTTTTTTTTTTTTTTTTTTTTTTTTTTTTTTTTTTTTTTTTTTTTTTTTTTTTTTTTTTTTTTTTTTTTTTTTTTTTTTTTTTTTTTTTTTTTTTTTTTTTTTTTTTTTTTTTTTTTTTTTTTTTTTTTTTTTTTTTTTTTTTTTTTTTTTTTTTTTTTTTTTTTTTTTTTTTTTTTTTTTTTTTTTTTTTTTTTTTTTTTTTTTTTTTTTTTTTTTTTTTTTTTTTTTTTTTTTTTTTTTTTTTTTTTTTTTTTTTTTTTTTTTTTTTTTTTTTTTTTTTTTTTTTTTTTTTTTTTTTTTTTTTTTTTTTTTTTTTTTTTTTTTTTTTTTTTTTTTTTTTTTTTTTTTTTTTTTTTTTTTTTTTTTTTTTTTTTTTTTTTTTTTTTTTTTTTTTTTTTTTTTTTTTTTTTTTTTTTTTTTTTTTTTTTTTTTTTTTTTTTTTTTTTTTTTTTTTTTTTTTTTTTTTTTTTTTTTTTTTTTTTTTTTTTTTTTTTTTTTTTTTTTTTTTTTTTTTTTTTTTTTTTTTTTTTTTTTTTTTTTTTTTTTTTTTTTTTTTTTTTTTTTTTTTTTTTTTTTTTTTTTTTTTTTTTTTTTTTTTTTTTTTTTTTTTTTTTTTTTTTTTTTTTTTTTTTTTTTTTTTTTTTTTTTTTTTTTTTTTTTTTTTTTTTTTTTTTTTTTTTTTTTTTTTTTTTTTTTTTTTTTTTTTTTTTTTTTTTTTTTTTTTTTTTTTTTTTTTTTTTTTTTTTTTTTTTTTTTTTTTTTTTTTTTTTTTTTTTTTTTTTTTTTTTTTTTTTTTTTTTTTTTTTTTTTTTTTTTTTTTTTTTTTTTTTTTTTTTTTTTTTTTTTTTTTTTTTTTTTTTTTTTTTTTTTTTTTTTTTTTTTTTTTTTTTTTTTTTTTTTTTTTTTTTTTTTTTTTTTTTTTTTTTTTTTTTTTTTTTTTTTTTTTTTTTTTTTTTTTTTTTTTTTTTTTTTTTTTTTTTTTTTTTTTTTTTTTTTTTTTTTTTTTTTTTTTTTTTTTTTTTTTTTTTTTTTTTTTTTTTTTTTTTTTTTTTTTTTTTTTTTTTTTTTTTTTTTTTTTTTTTTTTTTTTTTTTTTTTTTTTTTTTTTTTTTTTTTTTTTTTTTTTTTTTTTTTTTTTTTTTTTTTTTTTTTTTTTTTTTTTTTTTTTTTTTTTTTTTTTTTTTTTTTTTTTTTTTTTTTTTTTTTTTTTTTTTTTTTTTTTTTTTTTTTTTTTTTTTTTTTTTTTTTTTTTTTTTTTTTTTTTTTTTTTTTTTTTTTTTTTTTTTTTTTTTTTTTTTTTTTTTTTTTTTTTTTTTTTTTTTTTTTTTTTTTTTTTTTTTTTTTTTTTTTTTTTTTTTTTTTTTTTTTTTTTTTTTTTTTTTTTTTTTTTTTTTTTTTTTTTTTTTTTTTTTTTTTTTTTTTTTTTTTTTTTTTTTTTTTTTTTTTTTTTTTTTTTTTTTTTTTTTTTTTTTTTTTTTTTTTTTTTTTTTTTTTTTTTTTTTTTTTTTTTTTTTTTTTTTTTTTTTTTTTTTTTTTTTTTTTTTTTTTTTTTTTTTTTTTTTTTTTTTTTTTTTTTTTTTTTTTTTTTTTTTTTTTTTTTTTTTTTTTTTTTTTTTTTTTTTTTTTTTTTTTTTTTTTTTTTTTTTTTTTTTTTTTTTTTTTTTTTTTTTTTTTTTTTTTTTTTTTTTTTTTTTTTTTTTTTTTTTTTTTTTTTTTTTTTTTTTTTTTTTTTTTTTTTTTTTTTTTTTTTTTTTTTTTTTTTTTTTTTTTTTTTTTTTTTTTTTTTTTTTTTTTTTTTTTTTTTTTTTTTTTTTTTTTTTTTTTTTTTTTTTTTTTTTTTTTTTTTTTTTTTTTTTTTTTTTTTTTTTTTTTTTTTTTTTTTTTTTTTTTTTTTTTTTTTTTTTTTTTTTTTTTTTTTTTTTTTTTTTTTTTTTTTTTATTTTTTTTTTTTTTTTTTTTTTTTTTTGTTTTTTTTTTTTTTTTTTTTTTTTTTTTTTTTTTTTTTTTTTTTTTTTTTTTTTTTTTTTTTTTTTTTTTTTTTTTTTTTTTTTTTTTTTTTTTTTTTTTTTTTTTTTTTTTTTTTTTCTTTTTTTTTTTTTTTTTTTTTTTTTTTTTTTTTTGTTTTTTTTTTTTTTTTTTTTTTTTTTTTTTTTTTTTTTTTTTTTTTTTTTTTTTTTTTTTTTTTTTTTTTTTTTTTTTTTTTTTTTTTTTTTTTTTTTTTTTTTTTTTTTTTTTTTATTTTTTTTTTTTTTTTTTTTTTTTTTTTTTTTTTTTTTTTCTTTTTTTTTTTTTTTTTTTTTTTTTTTTTTTTTTTTTTTTTTTTTTTTTTTTTTTTTTTTTTTTTTTTTTATTTTTTTTTTTTTTTTTTTTTTTTGTTTTTTTTTTTTTTTTTTATTTTTTTCTTTTTTTTTTTTTTTTTTTTTTTTTTTTTTTTTTTTTTTTTTTTTACAAAGTCTTTTTTTTATTTTTTGTTTTTTTTTTTTTTTTTTCTTTTTTTTTGTTTTTTTTTTTTTTTTTTTTTTTTTTTTTTTTTTTTTTTTTTTATCTATCTATCTTCTGTCTGTCTGTCTATCTATCTATCTTATTTTTTTTATTTTCTTGTTTGTTTTTATTTTATTTTTTTATAATTTTTTTAATATATATTGCTCTTTTTTTTTTACAGTTTTATCCAATTATTTTTTTTTTTTTTTAAATTATTTTATTTTGTTCCACAATTTTTTTTATATTTATTCGATTTTTCCATTGAGATTTTATTTTATTTATTTAAACATTTTTTTTTTCAATTTTTTCAGGACATATTGAGTCAAGTGATTTTTTATCAACTGTGATTATAATGACCTGGCTTTATAAAACTGTTTTTTTTTTTTGTTTATTTTTATCTAATTGTATTTATTTTAAACAAGTTTATTTATTCAAACCAAACTAATTATTTATTTATTTATTTATTTATTTATTACACTTTTATTCAACACTTTATTTCTCATTGTTTATATTTAATTTTTATTTTTTGTGGTATTTATTTTATTTATATATTTTTATTTTTTCTTTTTTTTTATCATTATTTAATGTTTTATTTTTTATTAATTTTTTTTTATTTTTTTATTTTTCTTTATTATTTATTTATTATTTTTTTTTTTATAGTCGTTATAGTTTTTTATGTTTGCTTTATTTTTGTTTTTGACCCTTTGTATTTTTCTTTGTGTTTTTTTTTTTTTTTTTGTAATTTATTTACTATGTTTTTGTATATTTATTTTTATTTTTTATATATATTTATATTATGTTTTATTTTTTTATTTTTTATTGTTTTATTTTTTTTTGTTGATTCTTTTTTTTTTTTTGTTTTTATTTTATTTTTATTTTTTTTTTTTTTTTTATTTTGTTTTTTTTTTATTATATTCCACAGATTTTTATTTACAAAATGCCTTTTTTTATATGCTGAAGAATATTTTTTTTGTTATAATTTATTTTTTTTTTATTAATTTTTTTTTTTACATTTTTTTTTTATTTTATTTTTTTTATTTATTTTATTTTCATTTTATTATTTTCAAGCAAAAATTTTGTTTTAATTTTTTATTTTATATAGCCCAACTTAATTTATTTTTGCCATTTTTTTTTTTATTTTTTTAAGTTGTAATTTTTATGTCTTTATTGATTCTGCTTGTTAACATTAGGTTTATTTTTTTTATTGTCATTTTTTGTTTAGTTAATGACTCAATTATCTTTTTCTTTAACTTATTCGGTTTTTATTTAACACTTTTATTTTTTTTTGTTTCACACTTTTTTTTTATGATGTACTCCCCAGCAGAGTTAATTTCACTGTTGTTTTTTTTTTTTTTATTTTAAATTTTTATATTTTTAGTTTTGTTTTTTTATAAATTTTTTCTTTGTATATTATAATATTTTTTATTGTTTTAGTTTTTATTTATTTATATTTTATGTTTTTTTTATTTTATTTTCGTTTTTTGTGTTGTTATTTTGTTATTTATTGTTTCATTACATTCTTAATACACAAATATTTTAATAAATAAATTGGTTTCATTACATTCTTAATACACAAATATTTTAATAAATAAATTCTCTGAGACGCGCAAAAGTCCTTCTCTGGCTTTGTTTGGAACTATCTGTGTTTTTGAAACAAAAACAGACAATATTGTGTAACTCACTTATGTTAATTTCTTGGTTGTTGAACTGTAAAAAATCAACATCACATTCACGATCATGCTCGTGCACTGATATTCAGAAGATGGCACTCTTGCTTGTGTGACATTACTGAATTATATCAGATGTTATAAATATAAAAAACAAATACTCATACAAGGATGTTTTTGCCCTCGTAACTTGAATTATAGTGGCATTATAACTGCATTCTAATAGACTTCATCATGCAGTAAATGCTTCTAGTAACAGTACAGATAATGCAAATAAAACCCTTGCAAAGCTTAACAAAAAAAATAAAACCCTTGCAAAGCTTAACAAAAACAGGTATTTTACAACCAATAATTAAATATGCATATTGCTGAGTATACATTTATATGCATGTTTTCTGTGCAAGTGTGAATTCACCTTTAAAAAAAACTTACAGTAACTACTAATTGAATTTTTTCTCTGTAAAGCATAATCATTTTATAATGATTTTAATCAAAATATTTTCAACAATGTAATTGAAATTCTTACGAGTAAAAATTCAGTGGTAGAGCTCTGCAATTAAAAATGAACTGGAAAACAAAGGAGACATATGACTAGTAAAAATTACTCTCTAATCATAATTGTTAGTAGTAAGAACTGAATTAGAGAACTCTCTAATTGGCATTGTTACTAGTGACAATTCAATTGTAGAGCTCTCTAATTGAATTGTTACTAGTTCAAATGCAATTATGACGAGTAACATAAAACAAAATGACTAAAACAGCTTGCCATATGCCATAGAAGCATTTTTCTTTTTCTTTTTATAATTTATTTATACGTGTTGCCTCATAACCTTATGCTTGCAGTTTAACACACACGTTTTATTATTCATACAACATTACATCTCTTTATAGAAATGTTTTATTAAAGTAAAAAAGACAAATTATTAATTAATAAAAATAATTGAACCGAATTAAAGAATATATAAATATTTTTGTTCTATTGGGGTCTAATAAAGTTAAACATTTACTTAACTATAAGCATTTTACATATTTACAAATATATAATATATAAATTAACTAAATGGATTTATTTCCATTCAAATTGATGGAAATGGATTTAAAATTATTTGGCTTGAAATATTCCTTATCCTGTGGCTCCCTCTCGTGGGCAAAGTTAATATCACAGCTTGAACCCTTATTTATAGGATCATCCTTAAAGGTGTACTAAGTGATTTTTGAAAAACGCTTTTGACGGCTGCTGGTGAAAAAATTTCTAGGTAGAGCACCACATCAAAAAATTTGAGCGTACATACTGGTATGATTTTCCCATTATAACAAAAGGAGAAGTAGTAAGGCTTGAAAGATTTTAAATAAAGATAATTGTTTTACCAAGGTAAAGATTGAGATGATACTATTATTTTCTGCATGCTAAGCTTTTCAAGATAAATTAAAACTTTTTTTATTTTTATAATTCACAATTTATGTATACAGTGCAACAGCAA
>NC_056572.1:34166529-34167310 GCF_018340385.1 Cyprinus carpio | reverse complement strand
CGGTATAGAAATAACTACAAGTCAAGCTTCAATACCAAACAAAACCACACGGAGACACCAACAGACCACTATACCAGTCGCCTTAACCTGACTGTATATAAATAGGCAGCTCGACATCAACAATGAACATCTCAACTCACATAGACATCAACAATGAACAAAAACATTCTGAATGTGTTGAATATGGTGATCTGAAGGCAGCTCGACATCAACAGTGAACAGTTCCTCTGTCAGAGTGAGTGTTGATGCCCATATGTACTGTATATAAACACCACTGATCACTGACTCCTATAAAAACACACTTCTTCAGAGGGTGTACATTATAAAGCACTTGCCAGACATGCAACCGTACTGAAATGTGCTCATGCAAAAAGCTATCGGAGAGCGCATATACATGGTCTGTTTGTTTGCACATTAATACTAATGGACTTGTGCATGTCTAATGTACGACTCCTGCACATCACTGTAATCATCTTTACCTCCATTACAATCGTCATCTGAACTTTACTGGTTTGCTTTATTCAGGCCACACAGACTAGTCCTGACTTCATATTTCTTATTTATAGAGTTTGTTCCCTATGGTTTGTTCCCAGCAATCACTGCATGAGTTCAGGTTACGTATGATGACGAAAGTACGTCAGTGCTAGCCCTCCCGGAACTCATAGCTAAAGTCAGTTCATTGATGATTCAGTGATGTAGTAGTAATATAATAACAATGAATAAAATGGCAAATAGAATATATAGCATAAACTGTAAAATAATGTAGTCAATTAAATAAAAA